>NC_089749.1:40570738-40683238 GCF_040412425.1 Macrobrachium rosenbergii | reverse complement strand
GGACAGGTATCATCATATGATGATCTATAACAGGTTTTGATGGCTGAGAGACTGCAACAATAATACCGATATATAGGCTGCTTTAACAGGAGAGCCTACACAATGCGATGACAGCGCCAGCAATGTGATTAGTGTGAATGGAAAACAGATAGTAACTGAGAGTTTTATGATAGTGCCATGGTAGTACCATACCATTATGAAATCGGCCGTACTGTTGACCCGCAGGTTGACATGGCACGGAATGCAACCTGCAGATTCGCTGAGCGCAGTCGTAAACGCTATTATCAAAACCTTCAAGAGCGTTGGTTTGATTATCACTTTCATTGCACAGCCATTTTTGTTACGGTTATTAAATCCATGTTGCTATTGTGTTCAAAATTCTCATTATCAGGCTTTATCTGTTTCTTGCTAAAGAAAGCCATTTCTGCCTAACATCAACCCAGGACCCCACAATGGCTTCATTGCCTATTCCCTCTGAAAAGATGACATTTTTGAGAAGAGTGTGTGAATGTATGCATGACATACTTAGAAAATTTCACCTTTGCTTCATGTATCAGTCGTGTGATAAGATATCATATTCAATATTATCTTTTGCCAACAACTAGCATTCCATGCAGTGCATTCGTAAGACCAGCTGTTGAACAGAATTTGGAGAATTTCTACAGTTAGTTCCAGGCGTTTTCCTTAAAAAAAAAAAAAAAAAAAAAAAAAAAAAAAAAAAAATAAATATATATATATATATATATAAATATATATATATATATATATATATATATATATATATATATATATATATATATATATATATATACATATATAAACACACACACACACACACACACATATATATATATATATATATATATATATATATATATATATATATATATATATATATATATATATATATATATATATATATATATATATATATATATATATATATATATATATGTAATTGTAATAAATATTACAGTGCCATCTTAACTTCTCGAATTCTTCGCGGTTTTTGGATACGCTTGTCACTACAAAGCCTTAAGATCCAAGTGCAAGAAATATGAAGAAATTATGATGTCCGGTAGCGGGGAAACGAACCGGACACCATAATTTCTTCATATTTCTTGCACTTGGATCTTAAGGCTTTGTAGTGACAAGCGTATCCAAAAAGCGAGAAGAATTCGAGAAGTTAAGATGGCATTGTGGCTATTACAATTACATATGTATCTGGTAAAAAGTGACCAGTAGATTCTACATATATACATATGTATACTACATATATATACTGTATACATATATGTATACAGTATACATACTGTACATGCACACAGGCTGATGAGCTTCCTCGCACACTTGCCTGCTTTGTGCATGTGTGTGTGTGTGTGTCTGAACGATGCAGTGCATCTATGTGTGTGTATATATATATATATATATATATATATATATATATATATATATATATATATATATATATATATATATATATACACATAGATGCATTACGCTCGTTCCACAGACACACACACAAAGCAGGCAAGTGAGCGAGGAAGCTCAGCAACCTGTATGCATGTGAACAGACAATATTTCCGTAGATTATAGATGGGGCAGGCCCGGCCTGACTCGTGTTTTTCGCTAAGAAGGCCATAATTTTCATTTATGGATGTTTATCTCGGCCATTAAGGGATTAACAGAGCTCAGCTATCGACTTCTTATTCGGAGATTGTACGCGTCCCGGGCTCCTCTCCCGGTGGATCGAGAGGAAGAAGAATTGTTTTTAAAACAAAATCTGTTTCTCTCCGTTTTATAAATACGTTCGTGATTGGAAATAACAAAGAACTGGACAGCAAAAGGGAGAGGGAGGAGGTCCAGATCTCTCATTTATATTCTGTAAAAACTGGCCACCTTATTGTTCTCACGCACACTCTCATATGTATATTTATATGTACGTGTACATACTTTATGTAAATACAAACGGAAAACGATCAAAGTATGTACACTTCCACCCATCTATCCGGCGGCAGACATACACGATAACCCCAACAAAAGAACTGTCTGTGATGAGAATAAATCTCCATTAATTCAGAAGAGCCGCACGATGAATGAGCCAGTAAGGACCAGAGTTACCGAACACTTCTGAAGACAGTTATTTTTCGCATTCACTCATTCATTCATTCGCAAGTAGAGGAATCATTCGGGAGGCAATAACCTGTCGTAAGTCAGTCAGGGACGAGTATGCTTTCCTTATCGAGACAGGACAGTGTGCATTATCATCCACAGATGGAAATTCATCTCAGAATAATCATGATATAAGAAACAGACATGTATTTTTCATGAGATACAGGTTGCCTTTTAGGAATGACAGAATGATCTAAGATACGTGGCATATCTAGAAAGTGGACGCTGACAATTCAGGAAAATGTGCATTAGCTCTCCATGAAACAAACATTTAGTATCCAAAAGATGTACAGTTACTGCTGGATCGATAAGCACAAACACTGTCCAGGAAATGTATGAAAATGTATTACCCAGGGAATTTATGCGCGGACAGATGAATAGTTACTCGAGATGATATGCAAGACCCTTAATAATAATAATAATAATAATAATAATAATAATAATAATAATAATAATAATAATAATACTCGTTGAATGTCGACTAGTTTCGCCCTCCTCGTTAGGGCATCATTCAGGACAGGATCGCAGGATGTCCTGAATGATGCCCTAACGAGGAGGGCGAAACTAGTCGACATTCAACGAGAACTACCTCCTACACATCACTACACCACCGAATAATAATAATAATAATAATAATAATAATAATAATAATATTATTATTATTATTATTATTATTATTATTATTATTATGATTATTATTATTATTATCGTTCTACATAACTGAGAAAATGACAGATAAGACTTAACATCTTGACTGTATTTCCTAGTTAGGAAAAGCAAATAAATAACCCTAAGCTCTTATTAGATTATGTCCGATAGGGAAACGAGCATTCCACATGCATACATACATACGTGCATACATATGACATACATACATACATACATGAATGCAAACTGCGAGCAACACTAAGAGTACCAAATAAACACTGCAATTCATTTAACGTAGAGTGCCACTAAGAGACAGGCAGACGACTCTGCAAATCGAATTCATGTATTATGGCGTCATGCGGTGACATGCGGAAACTGTTACGTGACGTCATGCCTGTCTCATTAGATAACAGTCGAGTTGACAGGCATTGTAATTCGCGGGGCAGCAATTAGTTAAATGGCATTCGAATCGCCGGACTTTTCCTCCCCAACAATAGCGCCGAACGGCAACCGCTCCTGCAATTATGACCTCCCCTCGTCATATCGAGCGCTTCGGGCCTTTTTTTTTTCTTTCACGTTTGCAAACCTGACCTCTGATCGCCAACGTGATGACCCGGGATGACCCCCGTCCGCCAGGTGGTTTAGGGGAAGGCGGCGTTCCTATTGTGAAGCGAAATATTGACTAAAACGGTCACGCTTCGTCACCGCGAGTAATGTTCATTTTTCCGGTCGGGTGAATTGACTGGTAAAAAGGGTTGTGACGTATTATGTGATTTCCCATTGCCTTTTCATGACCAGATCGATAGATAGATAGATAGATAGACGGTAAACTGACGGAAATAAAAGAAACTACGGGGATCGAATGTATTCCACCTGTCTCCGTGACATCATGGTGCGTGTCACTGATTCATCATGATGGTTACATTGACTTGACATCAACTCGGAACTGTCACTCTGATGTTGACGGTGTTTTCAACTAATGGTGTGATATCAGGCTACATTAAACTCGTTTACTTTTGGTAAATGATCCGGAATTGAGAGCCCCGGACACCGAAAAGTTTGAGATAATCAAAGACGATGAAGTTCATATGCGAGAAAAGAGACCTTTATTTAGATAGTAAAGTCATCTACGGTTGCAGTTGTTCCTCAGGTGTTCCAGAACTAATAAGGATTAAGATCATGTCCAAAGCTGACCTTACAGTTTCCGTCAATGCAAGCTGTTAACGCAATCGGTACTGGTAATGATACTTCCCCTCCGGGAGATGGGGAGTCAGGGACTGCCTGCCAATCGGTACCGGTATCACTTATTTTCGGTGTTGTATTGCAGTTGCCCTACGAATTTCATATAATATATATATATATATATATATATATATATAGCTGACCTTCAGTTTTGTATTGCAGGTGTGCTCAAACTAATCAACCATTTATAGATCATGTTAAAATCAAATCTGCTGACCTTGGAGTTTCCGTCAATACCAAGGTGTCAGCTTACGGTTGCACATTGTCCAATCGGTAGATTTGTGGTACCCGCTTGATATAATGATTTTAAAATTATTGACTCCAAGGACGATACTAATCCTAAACACCCAATCGTCGTCCAGACAATCTAGCATAACTGCCGTCGTTTGTTTACTCTCCACGTTCGTTATAGGTTTCTTTGTTTGTTTATTTCCTCCTGTCTAGTCACTTTTTAGCTCTGCCTTGCCAAGTTCTTGTTTTAATTTTTGTACCGGTAAATTTTAAAATTTTTAAAGAAGCTTTTCCCATTGTGGAAGTGACATTTTAAGTATTTATTGTCTGTAATCCAGTGTTGTGATGCCGAATAAACTTGTTCTTGTAAGAGACATGCGTGCCTTTACCTCTTCAACCTGAGATGTTTGTCATCTGTTTCTGCGATTCTTATATATATATATATATATATATATATATATATATATATATATATATATATATATATATATATTATCATATATATATATATATCTGATTATCATCAACGCCTTCAATGCTGTGGTACGAAATGGTCTCTGTGAAATTCCACCACTCATGTTTTTTTCCTGCGTTTTAATCTCTAACTTTCACAAATCTCCACTCATCTCAAACTTTCCTTCTCATTGTTCTCATCCAGATAGGGACTTCCAAGTCTTGTGATGTCCACATGAGCCCAGCTGACACAGATGTCTTTTTGTGAAGGACATGTCCAAGCCTTCTCCATCTCCATCCCCGTATTATCATTATCTCATTACATTTGGCATTTCCCTAGTTTTCTTTCTATCCGGCCATCTGCCTTCTAATTCCTGATGCTTTATTCTCAAATCGACAAAGCGTTTTAGATAGCTTTATTATCATACCATGATTCATGTCCGTAAAGTAATACAGATCGTATTGAACTTACTTTCGTACGCTGTTTCAGTTGATTTGAATTCCGAATCTTATCCAGTAGGCCCATTGTTGGACTGGCCTTTTTAAGTCTTTCACGAAATTTCAACTCAAGGGAACCGGTACGGGATATTTTTGCTCCTAAATATTTGAAAGATTCTACCTCTAATCCTTTCTCTATCTAATGTTATTGCGTCCCTTCGTCTATGCTCCGTCCTCATTGCTTGCGTTTTTCTTAGATTTATCTCTCTCTCTCTCTCTCTCTCTCTCTCTCTCTCTCTCTCTCTCTATATATATATATATATATATATATATATATATATATGATTATTATCACATTTGTACGTGATTCATTTATCACACATTACCACAGGTGAAAAATAAGAGACGGGGTGTAGGTCCTGACCGGTTTCGACTTCGTCAATGGCTTGGAAATACAGTCGAAACCGGTCATGATCTACACCCTGTCTCTTATTTTTCACCTATAATAATGTGTGATATATATATACTATATATATATATATATATATATATATATATATATATATATATATAATATATATATATATTGGTACTTTGTGATGACGGTATAAGTTGAGTGCATGTCAGATTACTGTTTAGCTAAAGATGATGGAAAGATAATGATGCAAATGACACGAATATCGAAGAGATTAAGTATTTTCATGATTTATGATCAGAGATGTAGCCTACACAGCAGGAACGCTTAGAAATGAATTCAAGTTGTTTGTTGGGTGAAATACCTGTAACAATTATGAAAAAGAAGGAAATTCGTCAGTGAATCAGAGTTACAGAGTTACGTGGCTGAACTGGGTGAAGTTGGAAAACTGTTCAGAATTATGGAAAAACCATAGATATTAGGGGGTAGGTTATTGCTGGAATATTCATGTGTTGCTGAATGACTAAAGCGAAAGTATTTCTGAAGGATTGCTTGTGGGTGTAAGAGGCTGACACAGAAAAGGAATTTCCGTTTATCGCAATGGGGAACGGGATTTCAAGGGCGCTGGAAGTTACAGAAACTAAATGCTTCGGTTATCCCTTAGGATGTGGTCGATGAAGAAAATTTAAGGATCGAGAAAATTTAAATTGGAAAAATGTGGGGCCGATAGTTAAAAACAATAACCTCTGATTATCAATATTTGTCAGCCTTTTATGACCAATAATTCGTTTTCTTGCAAATGAGGCAGCACTGTCATGCGTGGTCGACGCAACAAGAAGATCTATGATGAGAGATAAAACTTGCTAAAAGATGCGTGTGCTCGGCGACCGCAAATCGTCGCCAGCCTGAGCAGTCCACCCAAAAGTTGGATGGCCATTTAGTCCTCAATCTAACCATTTGCTGCCAATCCCAGATCTTGCCTTTTTACGTAGTCCTACTGACAGAGAGACAAACAAACAGACAGAACCAAAAATTTAACATTCTTACCGACTGTTTACATCAGAGGCTGAGTTAGCAGTAGCCATTATGATGAAGCTATTGAATTCAACTGCGCTAGATATGAAAAAGTAGATCTAGGAACCCACTGTAAAAAGGTGACACAGTTTAACAGTAATGTACTCACGTTTAGGGAACTAGCGTTTGCATTGCGGAAACTGTTTTGTAGCATCTCCTTGGAAACATTTTGGTGATAAGACCCGGTGACAGCTTTTCAGAATGAGGTGGTTCGGTTAAATGCGTTCGTTCGTGCAGTCGACAGCAGCAGCCTATTGTTCTGACAAAACTCTGAAATAATTATTGTATCTTGAGGATGGGAAGGAATAAAACCAATTATTTGGGTGCATTTGACGGTGAGGTCAGTTGCTTATAAGTAAAAACACAAGAAGAAGAAGATGAAGAAGAAGTAGAAGGAGAGAGAGAGAGAGAGAGAGAGAGAGAGAGAGAGAGAGAGAGAGAGAGAGAGAGAGAGAGAGAGTTTCTTTTATGATCTGAAACTCCTTTGCCAGGAGACAGACACACTTGCGATTGTTACATGACATGAATTCTTTTTCTATTCCTTTTGCCAAGAACATACCCAGAGCGATTATTAAATTATTTTCGTACCTTTTCTTCCAGATGAGGATATGATTGACATGCCCGATGGGTACAGAACTCCAGGACCTCCTTTGGATCTGGAGCCAGGACAGACTGCCATGAGCCCCCACTTGGGACCACCCCACCCACCTCCTCCACACCATCCCTTCATGCATGGTGAGGCCCATACCTGGTTCCGTTGAAAGTAATGTTTGTCTGCAAAAGTGATCTACTCCATGCACAGTAGGTTGGAGATATTCTTCAGTTCTTATTAATGGCTTAGTTTTGACGATAAGTTTGACTCTTATAAATAAGCGCACACAGAGGACTTGAGATCTCCGCCATCTTCAGTTAATCTTCCCTGGAACGAACGACAGGTACCGACCGATAGGCTTATGAAGTAGTTTTAGTCTTTCAGTGAGAGGACGGGAAGAAACACAGGGCTTTTTATAGTGTCAAATACTGTAGTTGTTAATGTGTGGGTCTCACTATTTACAGTTACTGAAGGGAAGCCATGTCAGATATGCTATATAGAGCGTAGGTACACATCTGTATGCAGTTACAATAGATCTGATGTAAGGAAAATTCTATAGTTCATCAAAGGGTTTCTTTGAAATGCAAATATCCTGAACTCAGATGTGCCGCAAGTAAAACTTTTTCTGAAGACATTTTTATTCAGGGGTCCAGTAGAAAGAAGAGTTTCTGAATTCAGTATCAGGCGATGAGATTTAGGCTCTGTATCAAAGATATGAATCCTTCCTCGTAAGAGTTGATTCTTTATTATGGATCATTCAAATCAGAAGGACAAGGGAGCATAGGGATGCGTAGACTCAGAACAGTACTGCTTAACCTTGCAGGTGCAGGCACACCTCCATACATGGCAGGTGGCGGCGGTCATTCTCCCAGCGCTCCTGTGCCCCCGCATCCTATGGCTGCTCCATTCCCTTATTCAGAGCCTCTACCACCATATCCTGCACCCATGGGTAAGTGATATTTGTCAGCAATTAGGTTATGTATATGTTGCACCGCATGTCAAAATTGAGGAAGTTAATGATACTTATCCCACTGTTCTAAGATTAAAAGGACGTTGCAGGCACCAGCTTAATCTTATGGAGCTTGAGCAGCGGCTGTATCTATAATTCATAAGTGATGTGTTGAAATGTTTTCTCGAAGTGAAGCATGATGAACTAACTTTTCTCTCTGTGTCTGCCCCACAGCAGCAGCTGCAGCAGCAGCCGCAGCAGCCGCCGCTGCTGCAGCGGCAAGCGGCGGGGTGAGTACAATGGCAGGAGGACCGGCCAGCGACCTCAGCTCCAACGGTTCCAACCCGAGTTACCCCGAATTTCCACCGTCCCCAGACTCGTGGCTTGGGGATATGCAGCAGGACCACCACCCACAGTACTAATTCCTTTTTGGGGGTGGGGAAAGGGGAGCATCTGTCTTATGATCCGTTTGTTACAACTAAATCCCCCCCCTTTTTTTAATTTTTCATATGGCCAGCTCACTCTGTTGCTCTGGTATTTTTTGGGCATTTGATTTCACACAGCAATTCCCGTTGACTAAAGCGACCGTCTCTTTGCGTGAAAGATTTATTTGAATTATGATTGTTCTGTTACAACGCTCATCATCGCGATGATTTCCCCTGTCCGGTCAGTTAACTGAATTATCAAGTTTATTTCTCAAGCACTTCAGTACAGAAGTGTTTCCAAGAAAGTGGACACGCGAAAAGTAAGACTACTTTTCTGGATTATCAGCAATCAGAACAATTTCTAAATTTTTCGAGAATGTGATTGAATCTTGAAGCTTGAATGTTATCACTGCTATACTTCAGTCAAAAGCATCTCTTTAGTCCAAGTAGCAATGACCCATATGCAATAATGCAAGCCAAAGTTGCGTCACCAAAGATATATTTTATTCGATGAAAACTAGTCAGTTAAGTACGTTGGTCTAACGCTACGTTTGTCAGAACTCGACAGCGGTCAATATTGTTTGTCTCTTTTATTCGATGAGAAGCTCTTGTGTTTCTGTCAGTTTATCAAACTTGTTTAACGTGTTCATATCAGTGTTACCGCAGGACTCTTCTTCCAAATGCCGCAAGGAAACTATCTAAAATTAATTTGTTCCCTCATCTCGTCTGAGGAATCATATACCTGGAAAGCAAAGTGAGCAGGACATCTGAAAGGAATCCAGAATCTAGTCAATGTATAAGAATAATTCATTAGTTCTTGTTTTGATCAGAAAAATCGAATCGGATCTTATAGCACTAGCATATCAGGAAAATGCCAAAGACATAAGGTGCGAAAATTGAAATCTCCCACCTTAGTAGTGCAAAGGATGTGTTTTGTGTTTTGTTTTCTTGGAGAGCGAAGACCACAAGTCGAGCAAGACCATGGTAGGCCGAAGAAGTTGAAAACCTTCGAGCGACGGCGTCGCCAATAGGCAAGAGTCACAGACTTCATCCTCGATTACTGTCATTCTCATTCCTCTTGTTCTTCTTCTTCCTCTTTTGGAAGTGAATGAAGAAATTTCCTGATTTTTTTTACCAGACCTGATGATGTACATACTAAGTTAATCCTTTGGTGATTAATATTTAAGTTAATGTAAAAGTCAAAAGGGACTGTTATATGAGAGAGAGAGAGAGAGAGAGAGAGAGAGAGAGAGAGAGAGAGAGAGAGAGAGAGAGAGAGAGAGAGAGAGAGAGGCTATTTTTGATGTGGCTATTCTGTGTCTGCCCTTTCTATAAAGATTCTAATTTGTATATACAATGAATATATCTTAATAAGATGACTGTCTTGCCTTGTGATAGTGGAAGCTATCGGCCGAAGTAGAGCAAGGGAGTCATGTACATACAAAAACTTGACAAAAACTTGCTTGGCATGTTGAAGTGTCATTGTTTGCTGCAGATTAATAGTATTATTTCCTTTCAGTTTATACTGTTCACATATACCAAAGATATTTGAAGGAGTGGTGCATATTCCCCGATGAATATGCACGCGTTCATCCTCTTCAGCTCTTGTTTATGGAAACATTTTTAGTTGGGTTTTATTGAGAGGTGTGGAAGTGACCCAACGCACAAGTTGAGCCAAGTCTAGTAGCCGTATGAACATGATATCTCAAAAATGATGTTAATCAAAATGTTCTCCAGCAATTCGGCGAGTGGCTTTTTTTTTTTCGACAAAGACCGTTCTGGAAAGTGCATGATGCAGAAGTACACCGTGGATATGAAGCACTTATATCTCCTGGCAGAATAGACCTATGGTACTACACCACATCACCTAAAATCTGTTGATCCGATCGTAACATTCTGCTCCGTTGTTGGAACAGAATGTGTGTGTGTGTATATATATATATATATATATATATATATATATATATATATATATATATATATATATATATATATATATATATATATATATATATATATATATATATATATATATATATATATATATATATATATATATATATATATACCACAAGGATATGTCTGGCATGAGTATGTATGTTTGCGATATTGTATGAATACAAATTGTTTATAGTGTGCTCGTCATAATCATTCATTGGGGTTACATCAAAAATACAGAAAAAGAGGTCGAGTTGACCACTTGCAGTACTGGGTGACTTCACTAATTGTAGCATCTTATTTCAGTGTTATTTCTACATTAGTCTCAAGATTTACTATCATCACTGGGAACTGTGTATCTGCTATGTAGATCTTGTACGTGTCCAATATATGTCATGAACACTTGATGTCTTTCCTGTAAAATAAAATAAAAAAAAGATAAAAATCAGTCTTCGGCCGTGTTGATACAAGTTGGGTTTTTGAAGCTCGCTAGAATCAACGTAGGCTGCTGGTCATGGTCTAAATGGTACCTTTTTAGTTGTTATTCAATTTCTTGTTAAATCCGCAATACAAACAATTTGACCAAAAACCCTCTAAAAGTTATTGATAGTGATTTAGCTAACAAGACATAAAGCAAATCGAGAAATTCATTACAAACTTAGAGTAGAATGGGGGAGAATCTCAATGCATTTCCGTTCATACATTTAATCTCTAATGAAAAATGACCTTAGTGGGCAATATTCATGAAGGCTATTATAACTATTCTTTTACTAGAGAAACTTTAGCGAAATATAGGCCTCTATACAAGCCAAATATTAACTTTTTATTAGACAAAACAAGATGGGTGTCAACTATTCATGTTTCACTTGAGATGAGAATCTTGTAGATTTCCATGCAGTTATAGTAATTCATTTAAACATTTTTTGTAACTAAAATGAAATTCCTCTTCATTGTTTGCTAGCCCTTGATCATTACGAACCATCACTGAAGTTACACACAAAAATTTACGAACATACATCGTCATAGCCGATCTTCGTTTCACCTAAACCCCACATCTAATCATCCTCCTAAGTACAGTATATACCAGATTGGACCAGTATGAGTAGCAGCCACGTGAAGTCATCTGGCTTCTTCAGAAAGAAGGGTATTTTCGCCCAGTGGTGCTTCATCTGCCCACTTACTGACATCTGAATGTTTGTATGTTCATCTCACGTCTCTTTTGGCTGACTGGTGAAGGAAAAAAATATATGATGAGTCCAGCCGGAGCTTCATCAAATGTATATTAAATGATTTTATGTAAATGTTGTTTCATCACCTTTTGACATGAGAATTCCCGCATTCCTGTAGTGTTGTCGGTCTCGTCCCCTATAATCACTGAATCGCACTGCAATGCGCGTGGATCCATTGAACACAAGTTACTGATTATTAAATGGCTGCCATATTAAACTACTTCTCTGAGATTAAGCAAATCCTTATTTCCTGGTCATCCTAAACTGATAAGGGTCAATTACAGATAGGCACTCTTTTGGGAGTGCGTCGTATCCTCACTTCCTCATATGACTTCCTCATCTTGACTGATCACATCTGGGAGTGCTTTTCTTTACTTGATCCAAATGGTGCTCTATATAGTTGGTCATGTGTTAGTTTTAAAGCATTTAGAAGGATTCAAACTGAAAGTTCTAATTTAAACATGAATTTAAGAATCGACTAAAGGGTTAAAAGAACCCAAAAGACCAAGAACTGATATCATTAAAATCAATTCTCAGTTTAAAACTCGTGGTGCTTCTGTAAGACTTAGGTGTGCACACAAAAATGAGTTATGGGGTCATAGGCTCTAACACCTCTTGCACGCCTGAAAAGCTCTTCTCTCTCTCTCTGTTGCTAAAGCAAGCCCAGAAGCCCCGTCATGTTTCTTGTTTACTTTGACACTGTCTCTCACTCAAGGACCGCTCTCAGGCAAGGCCATAAGACCAATCAGCTTGATGTAAGGGCCACTGTGGTCCTCACCCTGGCCACGCTTTTCATTCATAATAATTATATTTACGGACTGCTTCAGGATCAGGAGTCAGTGCTGGCATAAGGTCATCTGAATCAACACTGAGTTATCAACCATAACAGGTATACTTAAGACCAAACAAAATTTCTATATGGAATTTTTTCATGCTGTCTATTCAATGAAGTTGGCTTTATTTTGTGTGTATATACATACATACACACACACATATATATATATATATATATATATATATATTATATATATATATATATATTATATATTATATATGTATATATATTATATATATATATGCAAATATGTATGCATATATATATATATATATATATATATATATATATATATATATATATATATATATATATATATATGTATATATATATGTATGTACAGTATGTATATGTATATACAAAGTTTCTCAAGGAATAAATGAAGTAATGAACCGATTTTGTACCATTTAGAGAATAGACGAATTTATAATTACTTACAATTTTACTTGATTGTTCTAGTTTGATAAACTTGATGTTATGTAGAAAATCATATCTAAGTATTGGGTACTGAATGTTAAGAATGCTAGTGGCAGTGTGCAGCTTAGATATGATAAAATGTAATTGGCTAAGTTTGCAAAAGGCTTATCATTCCTTACTGAGATTGCAGTTCGTTTGTATAAACTTCCATTATTAACAAGGCCTTCTGTAGGCAGTGATAGGTAGAGTGAGTGACTTAAGTCTCGGAGCGTTAACACAGTCCAGCCTATTCCTATTCATGGTACTCGAGTCAGGCTACAGCAGCCATTGCAGATCTCAAATGTAATTGGGTACACAGTCTTTAGCTGGTGGCAAAGCCCCTGGCTAGGTAAGTTTACTTTGTTTGCTGCAGCTAGGTTGTGTTAAGGTAGGTTCAGATTGCCAATGGGCCTATCAGGTCTTCATGCTGTAAACGTTTCCAACAACTGTACACTGTAAAACTGGTGAAATGTGGCTTGTTGAATCATTTCTCTAATATGAGCCGGTGAATTGATATTCATTTCCATCGGAAATGCCGATTTTTCATCAACTACAACACCACTGTATCAGATGATAATGATTCCTCTGGCTGTGGTTGGATTCCCGTGTTTTTTGGAACGAGATGAACAAAACGAGATTAACAGGGACATACAGCAGAACCTTCCTCACCTAACATTAGACAGTGTCCTAAATGCTTGTGAGGGTGGCCATGGGGTTTGGGAAGGCCTCACCCCCTCGCCTATCGTGGCCCTAAATGTATGGTTTCTCACTAGAGTTTCCCTCTCTCTAAGTTAGATACAAGTACAATGTAATGGGTTAACCAAAAATTTACGGCATACGTAAATACCAGTTTCATAGCATCTGCGCTACTGTGATAAAAAACAGTGTGATGCTTTCACCATCAGGCCTTTTGCAGAGTGCAATGCTAAGCTTACAACAAGACTATATATATATATATATATATATATATATATATATATATATATATATATATATATATATATATATATATATATATATATATATATATATATATATATATGTGTGTGTGTGTGTGTGTGTGTGTGTGTGTGTGTGTGTGGTTTTACTCTCTGCTGATTCCCTAGGGTTTGCTGCACATGAATCTTGAAATGGCTGTAGAGTTCCCGTACAATGTTACTTTGACTTAGTTATTTAACTGTCTTGGGGTAATATTGCATCACACATAAGGCTACTTTCAGTGGATTTGTTGTGTTGTCATGGATACATCTTGTACACACACCACATTCACATTCCTTTCATTATTAAAACAACAGTAACCATTTTCCAGGCTTGTTAACTTGAAGATGTATTGTGGGGTATGGAAAAGGCATAAGATTAGCCATTGAAAATGGTAAATTCTTGGTACAGTTCTTCATCCCTTCAAACACAAATGCTCAAGCAAAAATTCTTGATAGTACTACTTCATCAAAACAGTTGACTTACAGCCTAGGCTATTTAAAACCTGATGATATCAAATATTTACTTTTTTCATACACAAAGGATAGCTAGGGGACGTTATGATGGCTTAAATTAGCTATATACTTTCTTCTTTAAATCTTCAGCTGGAAGCTTTTATGGATAGTCGAGAGCCTATATCTAGTCCAATAAGCCCATGAAAACTCCAAAGGGAAATTAGCCTTCAAAGAGGGAGAGGAAAACTAAGCAAATACATGTACACCTGAGTTCCGGAGATGTCAGCAGAAAGAAGGAACGAATTTGCTTCTTGCCTAAACATTTTGAGATCAGAAGAAATGCACACTGCACTAGTCAAACTATTCCACATTTTAGTTGCAACCAAAATAAAACTCCTAGAATAGTGAATAGTATTAAAACTGACACTAAAAAATGACACGCTGCAGCAGCAGCCTGCCTAGCGTTGCGAGCAAAAAATAGCTAGGTTTGGCAAAGAAGAGTGCAGAGGACGCATATCATTGTAGTCCATTTTATGAAACAAACATAATGAACTCACTTTACTTTTGTGCCACAAGTCAAAAGAAACTTGACTGATGAAAAAATCCTATCCAGGAGTCTTGAGATGAAAGTCAGCACTCAAAGACCTCACTTGAGAACAGTACCCTAGACAAAGAAGGGAAGAGTTAAAACACTTAGATATAACAGCCTCATCAAGGACATTTGAAAACATTTCCACAAGATACCAGCTTCTTGAGAAACAGAAAAAGCAATAATTCTTATATGCTTCTCAAAAGCCAATTTCTTATCAAATGTTGTACCTAAAATCTTAAAAGAGTCATTAACATTTAAAACTGCACGATTGAAATGTAAATCAGGATGCAAAGGCAAAAGTGTTCTGGATCACTTGACTATCATACTTTGAGTTTTAGAAGGGTTAAGTTTCATTCCCCAGAGCCTACTCTGCTCATGAATACATGCAGATCTCAATTCACGGATTCTGCAACCACACACCTAAGGCATGGAGAAGGAACAACAGCCAGAGGAATAGCATCTCTAGCATATGCAATCAGTTTATTCTCTAGACTTTGCCATGTGTCACTAGTATAGATAATACACGGCATAGTTCAAAGAAAACCTGAAATGACATTATTTAAGGTACCAAAATTACCATCAACACAGACCCTTTGACCTCTACCTATCAAAAATTCATTTAATGTATTAAGAAAAGATCCACTAATTCCCAATAATCTTTACTTGTAGATAAGTGCTTTATGATTCACATAGTCAAAAGCTGCACTAAAATCTAAACCAACCATGTATGCCTCTGCATCCTCATCAAGAGCACTCTACAAGACAGTAGATATTGGCAAAAGTGCCTTTATGAAACCCAAACTGTAATGCTGGTGGCAGGTTCTTTGCGAGCAGCTTCTAAAAACATAGGTAAAACAGGGGTAATTACAATCTGCATATATTATGAGGGGCATGAGGATGGGCTTAGTTCTTAGGCAACACAGCAATGTTACCCTTCCTCGAAAAAGATAGAAAATATGCAAATCCAACTAAATTTCAGAAAATACTGGCACACCTAGAAGCAATGAAATCAGCAGTCTTACAAGAAAAAGATGGGAAAGATCCTGTCAGGGTATACGCTGCTGCAACTGTCAAGCCTCAGGAACAAAGCTTTGGCTTCTTTAGATCTGAAGACCATTGAACACTGAAGACAACTTAGACTCTGGAAAGCATGACTGAGGCAGCACCATACTGTTTGCTCACAAAGACTTATGGCCAATATACAACAGTCCTGTCAGCTCCCACAAGGGGAGGCATGCTAGAATCAACTCCAAAGAGTGATGACTTAAGGGTAGATCACCACTTATGGTCATCACCACTGGAGACCAAGATCCCTTTTATATCCTCCTTATATGCTCTCTCAGCTCTCTCATAAGCAACCGGAGCTTGACTTTTAAGCTCAGTGAAACTATACCAGAAAAAGTCCAATTGATTATTCTTGCATAAATGATAAGCTTCTTATATTTGGGATGAATCCTACGATGAATCTTGCTGGCAGGTGAAGTCGGCATTCATAATAAAAGAGATCCCTTGGCTGACCTGGATGACTGTCTAGTTTACTTGTTCTCCACTAGGTGTGTATTGAATGTTTTAGTTCTCATCAGAATTCTTCTTGCCATCTGGCAGGATGGTAGTTGGTGATTTGCTAATTCCTGTTAGCTGCTTTTTTCTGTGTCGTGCTTTTTTGTTTTGTTTGCTTAGGATGTCTTCGACTGACAGGCTTTCCAGGAATGTTTTCCATGTTAATATATTGTATTCTATAGAATTAGATACGCACTGTATTCAATAGTGTTAGGCACAGAGTTTGTGCCGGTTATAGGGGTCAGGAGTGTGATGACAGCCAGGGGTGATGTGTGAGGAGTGAGCAATAATTATATTTCTTAAATATAGGAAGCAAATAATTAGACAAGGTTAGACCTTTTACTTCCATTCCTGCTTCACTGCCAGCCAGTTCCTTTTTCTCCTAATTACCCTCCTCCATCTCCTACTTTCTCGTACGTCCTTCTCTACCTAGACCTGATCCTACAATCTTAGCTCTGCTTTCTGCTCCACTTCTAGTTCAGGAAAAGCTTATTCTAAATTAGAAAGGATGTTAGTCTTATTCTATAAACTGCTAAGGGTTTGACTGAATTCTGGTTTTGAGTAACCAGTCCCCATTTCCCCATGGTGTGTACTCGTTTTCATGATCCCCTTCAAGAGGTAAGGTTTCAGTGGTCTTGTCTATCTGTGCCCCAAGCTTTGGACTGCCCTGTGATAGTTCGTAAATTCTGCTGCCAAGGAAGCGGGTCAGTTCTCCAGATGAGGTTGTTCTGTGCCCTATGAAATCTGCCTCTTATATGTCTCGATTGGTAAGGAATTTGGCTCATTCACTATAAACTCGTTTTGGAAAGCATAAGTTGTTTTAGCAGTTATCAATGTCACCTTCATTAGACTTTGATGGCAGGGAGGTTAGCTTAGCTTTGGTCCCTAATTTAAGGAGAATAACAATGATGGTATATTAATTGTTTTGTTTTTTGTTCCATTTCTAATGATGATACTGTTCAATGCTATTGATGGCCTTTCTACTTCCACAAACTCTATTGCATTTTTTTTACTTCTATTTCACTAGCATGCACCTCAATTAATCTAAACAAGATGACAATTACTACCCTTGTTAGCTTGTAATTTTTCTGTTGACGACTTTTGGTTATGTGAGGCAGTTACAAGTGAGGTGGTCATGTCAGTAATCGCTGGCCCACCTCTTTTTCCTTTTCTTTCAACTGGCCCCCAACCATGCACAATGAGCAGCGTTATGTTGGCATTTTTTTTCTTCTACAGTCGTTTTGAACAGATTTAGCTTTTCCTTCTCTGTTAGAGAATTTTGAGGAATTTCTTGCCTTCTAGTGCATTAGGCATCATTCAAGATTGCAGGTATTTATATTATTATATGAGGAAGGGCTGCCTCATATGATATTGGTGCTTTGCCCACACTTACTGTCTTTGTTCAAGATGCAGTCTTTTACCTGACTGGACTTTTTGAAAAGGCAAGCTCTTGATTCTGGCAAGTTTCTCTGGTCCATGTTGAAGTGGAAAATTTGTACAAGTTGCTTTTCTGCAAAATCGAAGTTTAGTTTGTTCCTACTCAAATACAAACCTTCGTTCTTCCCATTAAGATAAGCTTGCAAATGTGAGCTGGAATGGCCATTAAAAACTTACTAATAAGGTAGTTAACTATTGACAGGTAGGGGAAAACCCCACCAACCTGTTGGTCTCCACTCCACTTTGCTTTTGGCCACTGTCAATTGCAGACCTCTTTCCTTCAGAGCTCTCCACTGACTTTTGCTGTTATTGGACTTACTTTATTCGTTTTTGTATGTCTGGTGTGTTCTTCTTTTATGATGGAGCAAGTAATTGTTTTTGAGTAATTTCTTACCTTTTGCTTTCTTAATTTGTTTTTGTCTGGTTGGTATGTTTGTCTTTTACGATGGAGCAAACCTACAAATCATATCAACCTTCACCCTCCTCCACACCGAGGAAGACCATTGCTATTCGGCATTGCCCCAGGAAGGACAAGCCATGTAAAAGGTTCTTATCTAGCTATGAAACAGACCCTCATACACTTTGCATCTATTGCAGAAAGCATATCTGCAATAGGGAGGAGCCTTGTTCTGAGTGCTGGGAGTGGCCATCAGAAGAAGGCTGAGAAGACCTCTCCAGTGTAATTGGACGGGAATACTCGTGCTCCATCAGTGACACTTCAAGAGGTTTTGGTACCTCCCTTCCACATGCTAAGCTTCCACCGCTGTATCAACTCCTAAGAGAGCCATCTTCCTCTTTCTGACTCCCACTGATTGTTTGGTGGAAAGCTAGTGTGAGGGCGAAGACATTCACTCTGTCCCTTCATTTAAGGCTTTGTTTCACTCAAAGAGAGAGCCTTCTACTGGTGGACACTCTCTGTGCGGAAGGAAGACCAGTTGACCAACACAACTGTTGTTTCAGCTTTGGAGGAGACTTAGAAACTCAGGAAGTTATGGCTATCCATAGAGATTTTGGGGGAGCCCAGTGTTAAGGCATTTACAGGGTCACCTCCCTGATGCTCAGGTGACCCCCATGACTCCTGTGACTACCACTTTAGTGACTGACGACTTCGATGGTCACTGTTGCTATTGGCTCTCTCACTGTTCCCAGGTACACCGTTATTCCTCAGGCTCCTTCGGTGATGTGTTTTGAGGAGTTGGGGGCAGTACTCTTGCAATCTTTGTCATTGGCTTTGACCTCAGCTGCTCTGAAGAAGTTGTAGAAGGAAAGGAGGAAATCTTCGTCGTCATCTGCTTCGTCTTCATCTTTGTCAGGTGCTTCTGTTTCTTCCCCTTTGACCCCTACCACTAGTAAACAGAAGAGGAAGAAAACTGCATGTCACCTCATGGGAAGTATTGTGAGGCTTTCAGTAGTCAGTCCTTGTCTGCTTAGAGGACTGACAGGGCTCTTACTAGCAGTAGTTCACATACTCCTGAACCTGTTGCCTTGCACAAGGGTACAACTGCTACCCCTGGGTCCCCCAGACCTTGGGGTTACCAGGACTGGTACAATTAGCAAGGCTGAACAGTCCTGTCAGGTTCATGGTCCATAGGTCCAAGAATCACTGCCAGCACAGTCTAGTGAGATAAGGTAAGGAAAAAGCAAGGAGGTGCTCTCTCGTCCCTCCCCTGCTCTGCAACACGAGCAGTTCAGGGGTCCAGGGAATGTGATTCTATCAGGTCCAGTGGGTCACCCAGACACAGTAGGAGGAGGTTCTTCACTTCACCTTCCTTGTCTGTAGAGAAAGGCTTGGGAATGTTAAAAGGGACAGCCCTGCCCATGTTTGCATGAGCAAGACTGTTCTCCCCAACCTGTGAGGGTGTTGTCACCTTGGATTGGTGACCGTCCCCAGCCCCCTCTCCAGAGAAGGCTCTGGTCTTTTCTCAGTAGGGTGAGTGTCCCTTCTGCCTCTTTGGGTGTTTGTGAAGGAAGGGGGTTGGACGGGTCCACAAACCATGACAGGGACCATTTGTGCTTGCAGTCTGATCCATCCAAGAAGGTTTACAAGCCTGGTAAGTTCCTAGGACAGGGCAGATTGTATGTAACACTCCCCAAGGGGCTCTGAAGTCTCTCTCCCCTGCAGAGGAAGGGAGACCCAGGATATGGAGGGGCCCTAGGGTCCGTTACCCCAGGACTCGGATACTCCTGAACTACAGAGGCGTTCCGGCAGGTCATTAATTCTTCCGCAATATTGGCCTTGTCTGGTTTGGTTTGGGACATATTCACTGACTTCACAGGCCGTGCAAATTTGCATAGCTGTTATTTTTTTATTGCTCTGTATAACCTTATCTTTCATGATAATGTTAATAGATTTGATGTCATTGTAAAGCTAAAGTTGTACTGTATTATATGCTAAAAAAACTCTAATAAAACAAAAACGTTGCATCTACCTCATGAACTGAATTTAGCCATAACAGAATATTTTCCATGGTACTTTTTTTTCAGTTCACCCTATATCGTTAAATAGATACTTAAATTTTTTATATGGAAGAAAAATACAATAAATTTCCTATCCTTTTGATATATAATTCATTACTATGTGTGCTAGGTATGATATGACAAAGCACAATGAAACAAGTGCAAAATATGCTTGTGTGTCATAGGTTATCGGTTAGCAACACCTGTTTATGTTACTATTTTTTTTAAATTACCAGAAATAGGCAAATTGAGATATCTAATTGTTCTTTATACACCGTGAGAAAGTATTATAATTCACATTTCATATGCTATATAATTCATTATCATTTTTGTTATGTGTAACACAGCAGACGGCCCCCCGCCCCCCCGAAAATAAAGTAAACAAACTTACTCGTGTGAGCAGCCAGGGAGAACTTATACATAAGGATATTTTTCCAAGTCACTTGCATCTAAAGATTTGGAAAAAAACATGTTAATTAATATATCTAAATTCCTTTTCACACCCAAAAAATTTATAATTTGCATTTTATATGATATATAACTCATGACTATATGTGCTATGTATGACACAGCACACCCCCTCCAAAAAAGAAATAAAATTTACTCGTGTGAACAGCCATGGAGAACTTACTCATGAGGGGAAATTTCACATATCACTTGCATCTAAAAATTTGCCAAAAATAGGCAAATTGAGATATTTAATTTTTCTTTACACGAAGAGAAAGTAAAATAATTTGTTTCCAATACATTGTGTTAGGTATGACACAGCTCCCCCCCGCAAAAAAAAAATAAACTCACTTGAGTGAGCAGCCGAGATGAACTTATGTGCACAGTAAAAAGTCATAAGTTACATGCAATTAAAAATTTTTAAAAATGTCCATATGATTGGTAATATTTTTGAAAATGAAAACGCATGATAAATTGTGTCCATAATCATATAGATTTTTTGCCAGAAAACACTATGCACAAAAGTACAAGAAAAAAGACGCATGAATCACATACAAAATGCCATAAAATCATGCATTATATAAAAGATACGTAATATATCAATATACATATATTTCGTGATGTCATATTCAAAACTGTTTGTTATGATATGTTACTATGATTTTTGCTTAATTTCTTGAGAAAATATCTTCTACTGACATGCAAGCAAGTCGATCGTGCTCATAAAAAATGGAGGGTTCTGATGCACAAGCATGTTGATCATGCATGGAAGGGTTAAGCTGATCAGAAAGTACAATGACCTAGAGGAAGGGATCATGGCTGAACCTGCAGACAGGATTTCTGCCATCAATGTTGAATGGGGTCCACAAAATGACGCTCAGCCCTTTATCGGTGCCATGGTCTAAATTTGCTAGTAGGGTTTTGTTTAAGTCCAGCCAGTCTGGGAAGTAACTTCTTCCACCTCTAACTCAGATGCTTTATTGACTAAAAAGGTGGACCCAGACCTGACACGGGTGGTGTCCAATATCTCGCTCGATCTCCTTACTTCTGAGTGTCCCCCTCTCTCAGATGGAGGCAATGGCATTAGATTTGACAGCCATGAACGCATGCCAAGCAGTTTTCTGTCTGGACCTGTGGTCCTTTACTGTAGCTCATATTTCCTCCTCATCAGATAGTTGTACTCTTGACAAGGATGCTGCCTTCAGGAGACTGCTGCTCTCTGACGGTAGGTACATTACTCACCTCGCTACCAGACAGCAAACCTGTAGTCCAACCTGGTCCTAAAGAGAAGGGATGCATTACTATGCCAACTCACAAAAGGCCCCTTTGTCTTTGCAAGGCACTGCAGCTGCAGCCAAATCGTGGCTTCCTCTGCACTCCAGAGAGTTCTCAAGACTTCTTCTGGCCCTGTAGGAAAAGGTGTGCAGTTGTGCTTCTTTCAGCCCCTGCCTGTTCTAGGAAGGGAGGAGGATGCTAAGGGCAACATTCCTCCCCACCAGCTTACAAAGTTGGGGGGGTGGTACCAACAGAGATATTGGACAACACGGCAGTGACATGGAGCAGAGACCTGGGTAGTGGTTTTACTTCAGGAAGGATATCTTTTCCCCTTTGAGTCTCTGCCACCCCTTGCCTAAGATCCAGTCCAGTTGCATACTTACATTCCAAGCTCGCAGAAAGATCTCACCCTCCAGGGAGTAGGTGAATGCAATGAAGAGGAAAGGTGCTGTGGAAGTCGTTCAAGGTCAGCCCCTAGGGTTATCAGCCACCAGCTCCTGGTGGAGAAGGTGACAGGTGGTTGGAGACTGGTCACAGACCTCTCTCTACTGAACTGGTTCATGCATCAGACCCAGTTCAAGATGGAAATAGTTCACTCCATGTTAGATTCCATAGGTACCTTCACTTCATCCTTGGAGGAATAGTTTTTCAATTCAGATTATTGTGTTTTGGGCTTTCGGCTGCTCTTCGGGTAATCGAGTGTTCACACTGGTCTCAGCTTGGGCCCATTCGCATGGGATACGTCTGATGGGGTATCTCAACACTTGGCTAGTTCTAGCGAGCTTCCAATTGCATTTGCTACAGGTCAGGGACTGTCTCCTTGATTGTGATAAACTATGAGAAGTCAGATCTCATTCCCAAGCAGAAAGTAAAATACCTGGGCATGCTGATAGATGTGGCAGCAGCAAGAGTTTTCCCTTAGGATTCTCACGTCAGCAAGTTCAGGAAGGTGGTGCAGAAGTTCCTGTCTCGTCAGGAACAACCCACTTGGCAATGGCAAGTTGTCCAAGGTCACCTGTCCTCCTTGGAAAAGCTGGTCTCTCATGGGTATCTTTATCTAAGCTTCCTTCAGTGGAGACTCCATGGGTTCTGATGCCCCACGACAAACCCTCTTTTCTATCCAGTCCCTCTCTCACAGTATGTGAGAGAGAATCTAACTTGGTGTTTGGATGACAGGATCTTCACAGTGAGAATGCCTCATGGTACTCCCCCTCTGGAGGTGCTTCTGTTCTCAGACACATCCAACGAGGGGTGAGATGCAGACCTGGAGGAGTTATTGGTGTCAGGTGTGGAACTAGGATGACCTGCACTTCCACATCAACGTCTTTGAGCTGAAAGCAGCGTTCTAGCACTTGATTTCATTTCCACTGCACCAGTTGGTGATGCAGATGCATGAGTGGGAAGTGGCCCATTTGGCATAGCTGTTGGTCAGGTACATTCCAGGTTCTTGGAATGTAGTGGCAAACAAGCTCAGCTGCCAGACACGGTTGTTAGGGAACGAGTGGTCCCTCCACACCTGTGTAGTGGAGAAGTTGTTTGAGGTGTGGGGGACTCTGAGCATAGACCAGGATGTTGCTGATGTTCTGCCTGATAGCCCACGGCCCATGGGCAGCCACAAAAGATGCAATCCAACACCCATGGGACGACCTCGACGTGTAAGCTTTTCCACCATTTTGCCTGATTCAAAAGGTAATCAACAGGGTGTTGATTACTCCAAACTTAAGGTTAACACTGGTGACACCGAAATGGTTACATGGTGAGTGGTATCCCAACATGCTGCCTCTGCTGTCCGAGGTCCTGAGAGAGCTGCCCTGTGGCACAGCCTACTATTTTAGCTGCACATAGAGAGGTATTACCAGGTTGTGGAGTTTCTGGCCTTTCATGCGTGAAGACTATACAGTGTTTCCTTCTAGTGAGAGGTTTTTCATGCTGGACAATGAGGGAGATGTCTGGCTACTCACATAAGTCCTCAGACCTTGTTTGCTAGGGGAAATGGGCAATTTTCTGTGGTTGGTGTTGTAGACAGGGTGTCTCTCTAATCAGAGCCAATCTTTAGTAGTTAGTGGATTTCCTCATCTTCCTTCTCTGGGAGAAGTCTCACTCTGTCTTGGCCATTAAGAGCTATAGATAAGCCTTAAGCGAAGCCCTGAGACTAAAAGGAGTTGATCTCTCCTCCTTGTGGGAGACCTCCACACTCTTGAGAAGCTTCGAACAATCTTTTCCGTCCACAAGTCCTTGGACACATTTTCCTTGGGTCCTGTGTGGCTGGTCAACAGGTTGTGTAGCTACCCCAGCTCCCTTAATGGGATAAGTAGTGCCTTGTCTAAGGTATTCGGTGAGCAAGAGGGAGAGAGTATGTGAGTGGGTCAGAGAGTCCGAGGCTTGGCCGGGTATGTGCTGGATAGATGAGCTATATGACAGGACACCAGTCCTTTGGTTTTGTTGTAGTATGTAAGGATGCAACTCCCACCTTCTCTCTTGGCAAGGGGAGAGATGGCTAGACATAACAAACTCACTGATTGTCATTAGATGATTTTATTGTCTTCGACTTCATTACCTGAGCTTTTCAAGCCTTAACAAGTAAATACTTACAAACCCATTACTTGATGGTCTGGAAGTCTTGCAATGCACATCCCATATGGGCAGTATGCTAGAGGTGTGGGATCCCTTTCTACATTCCTGTCGGACCAGAAAGGTGACATTCCAGGTTGGGCAACCCTACCAGTCAGTTCAGAGAGCACCTAGATTTCCTCTTTCCAATGGGTAAATTTCCTAATGTGAAGTTCTTTACATGAAGGCCCACCTCAGCCACCCCTCTCATCTGGCACCTGGACCAAAAGGCAAAGCGAGGTGCAGACCAACAGGTGGGTGGGGCTTCCCCTTGCCTGTCAATAGCTAACTATCTTGTCAGTAAGTTTTTAACAGGTTGTTCCAGCTTGTGTTTGAGAGCTTATTCTAAAGTAATGAACTTCAGGTTTGTATGTTGGGAAAAATACATATTACTTTTAAAATTTGCTAATTTGTGCTGAGCTTTAGCTTAGCACAACCTGCTCACTCCATGTGCATGCTTAAGAAGTTTGTGCTGTCATAGGGGATCATGCTTTTAGAGGAATCCCTGGGGCTTTGACTTGCCTTGATAACTATCTCAGATGCTTTTGGGCTGTCATCACACACTTTTACCATGCTGTGCTTTAGAAGAGAGGGCAGTGCGCTCTTATCTCGAAGATATCACTTTCTCAGACACTAGCAATTTTTGACTCGGCACTTGAACATCCCATTAATTGTCCCTCTTTAAGACAGTTACAGAGAATGATTCTGCTCACAAGAACAACGATCTTGAAGCAGTCCTGGGAGTCAGTCATGAGGAGGCTGTGCCCGCTCTTGGTCTGCCTCTTAAGGCTTGTCTAGATTTCATCAGAGTTCCCCTTCCTCTGCAAATCCCTGTCTTAGTCCTCTATCAGGGTTCAGTAAGGGCATGGCTCCTCTCATCCTTATAACTCTGACTCTTGCTGAAGAAGAATGCTTCTTGTTGAAGGCAGTCATAAATTCATTTCAGATGCCTACCCAGACTTCTTAGATTGCTTTTTTTCTTGTAAGGAAAGTGCTCTGAAGTTGGAGGGCAGTGTTGGATGTTGCCAATCTTCGTTCATTCAGCCACTTGCTCAACATGGTTTTAGTGTTTTTCTCAGCAAATAACTAGAGAATTCTGTGTTCTTGCAGGAAACTTCTTTCGAATGTCTGGCATAGTTTCTGGGCATTCTTTTCAGCAGACAAAATCTTTGCTAGTCTGAGCTCTCTTTTTTCCTGAGAATGAGGATGGGGATTGATTCTCAGAGTTTTCAGATTTTTCCCACTAAGAAATGAGTATGCAGTTTGCTTTTAGGTCATATGATGTTGGGGAAGTTTTTTGGCCTGGCCAGAATTAGGGTGAGGCCTTTTCTATTTATCTGAAAGCAGGTTTCAAGAGATGCTTGAATGGTAGGCAGACCATACAAAGCTTCAGTTAAGTCCCTCATGGGGAGTAAGTATTGTGGAGAGTTTTGACCAGAATTGGGGAATCACTTTACACCTATAATCTTTCACTCTTAGCAGTCTGGAAAGACTTGAAGCAGTGCAAACATCTGGTAATGCAAGTAGCAGTATTCTCGGACAACATAGCGTCCTTCCTTTATATATATATATATATATATATATATATATATATATATATATATATATATATATATGTATATATATATATATACTACAAATTCTTAAAGTAATTTGTATATATATATATATATATTATATATATATATATATATATATATATATATATATATATATATATATATATATATATATATATATATATATATATATATATACATATACATATACTTATACATATGTATACTACAAATTTTTAAAGTAATTTGTATTATATATATATATATATATATATATATATATATATATATATATATATATATATATATATATATATATATATATATATATATATATATATTTGTGAGCATCACTATATTGTGATCGAAAATAATGATTAAAAAGCCACAATAATATAATTGATAAATTGTATATTTTAAGACACAAAACTATACAAAAAAGGGGATAAAAACGAGGGAGCTTTCGACCGTTTGCACAACGGTCCTCTTCAGCCAATCTTGGCCACTGCAATGGACCAAAGGCCTATCCAGGAGTCTGTCTGGAATGCTCCCATGGCAGTCGATTCTATTGCTGCTGCCTCCTGCTGTGAAAGGGAAACTCCCTCTGCACGGAGGTGGTCCAGTGACAGACCAGGACACAGGGATACCAGGTCCGGGTCAACCTGTTTAATCGGCAAAGGCTTCTCCGAGCTCACGTGGTATCTCCTCTGACGAGTGAGAAGCTGAGGAAGTGTCTTGCATGGGCGGCTAGATCTAAGCTAATTGTCTTGCCCAGACACAGGAGAATTCACCTGGTCCAAGACCCTTTCAGCAAGTCCTGACCATGGCAAGCTCGTTGAGGCTTTGGGTTCTTTTTGGGGTCCCCAGCATACTTCAAGGGCTGACGGATGGTCCATGGGGTGGAAGCCATGGCCTCTTCTTCAAGATCGTCGTAGATCTGCATCAAATGGACAATCTCTGAGTAATTCCTCTGCAACTCGGGGGTGTCCAAGTCCTGGGATATAGGGCCCTCGAGCCCTTCCAGGTCACGGTCTTCCCAGGCTACTCCCTCTGCAGGAGAGAGACGGCCCCCAGATCCCCCTGGTGATCTCTCTACAGCTCGAGCATATGACCAATCTGGTTCGAGGACTGTACCCAGAGCTTATGCTTCCGTGGCTGGGCTGGGATGGAAGTGTGAATGTTCCTGGTCCCAAACCCTAGGCCTGTCTGGTTCCCAGCTCCTGGAAGACCCTGAAGAGGTGGAAGGGACAGGTGAGAGATGCCTAGCACCCTTCATGGACCTGCCGGGCGCCAAAAGCCCCAGCAGGTGAGGAAGGCTGTGGGCAGTTGTCAACCTGCAGCGATGATGGCCGCATGGGTCAGGGAGAGTGGTCCCATCCCGTCCACGTGAACATGGACAGGGACTCTCCTGGGGAGAGCAGACCCATTCATGTGAACATGGACGAGGGCTGTCCTGAAGATATGCTTCAGTCTTCTCAGAGGCTGGGGGCCTTTACAGTGTAAGAAGACTGGGAGGGGGACCTCCTCTTGCCTTTCCCAGGTAAGTGGACTGGTAGGCTGGCATCACCGTTCCAGGATCCTGGCAACATTCCCATATAGGAACAGGCAGGGGGTGAGTGAGTGCCTGCATGCTCTGAACTCACTCTCTCTTGCCAGTAGACAGATCGGGAGTTGCAGTACTGGTATTACCACAAACGAGAGAACCCGTAGCCTTCTCCGTGGAAGAGGGCTGGTTGTCAGAAGCCCTAAGGAATTTCTTATGACTGGGAGAGGTAGCCTTCTTCTTCCTTCACTTCCTAGCTTTAGAAGAAGAAGAGGAGGAGGTGGAATCACATGACGAAGACAAAGACGATGATGATGACTTCCGATTCCTCTTTTTCAACTTCTGATCGTGGAGGCCTTGGACAACAGGGTGCAGAGAAGGATGTCACCCAATGAAGACGATGTGACTGTAGACATAGTCACAGTCACAGTAGCAGCAGTCACAGCAATGGTCTTAGAGGCCCTCAAGTGAGAAATCAGACCCTCCACACTCGGCTCCCCTGGGAAGCCTAGGGAAGGGCATAACTCCCTAAGCCCCTTGGGCTCCACAACACATGCAACAAAAATTGGGTTAAGGGAGGCACTCTCCCTTTGCCCCTAAGGGAATAATTCCCCCTCTGAACGAACAGAGAATGCTGGACAGGAGTCGTGCCGGTCAACTGGCTCCCTCACTAACTCCCCACTGACGAAGCAGCAAGAGATGGCGAAGGGAAAACTGCTCCCTTAGGAGTAGCACAGTAGGAGGAAGCTTGGCCGAGGGCAAGAAGGGTCCAGAGAGAATCCTCGGTGTCACCGGCGGAGTATTGCACTCTGATGACACTGGACAAACTTTCTTCTCTCTCTTCCTTTTCCGGCCAAACTGCACCCACTGTTCGGAAGTCCAGACACAACACTCACTACATGGGGTTGATTGATTGCAATTATGCTTCCTGCACAGAGTGCACAGGGTATGAGGGTCAATTTCCATTGAGGAGAGGAACCGATTACAAGATTTGTTAACTCCTGGGCAACGACTCATAACACAGTTTCCTCTCCTTAGACTGATGTAAATCAGGGGTTTGCACTATTAAAATATAAGGCATTATTATTATATTATTATTATTGTTATTATTAAAACAGTTTAACCAGACCACTGAACTGACTATCAGCTCTCATGGGGCTGGCCCGAACGATTAGGATGAAATACCAGGTCTAGGCCTGAGGCCAAGAACTGGGGCCAAATAGGTCATTCGCATGATGATGAATGATTGAAAATGAAATTTAAAAGAAAAAACTGTATACGGTATACGCTTTTGCACTGGAACACATGTATACATTAAGTAGGCTACATTTGCTCGTTTCCATACATACAAAATAAATAAATAAATAAAAGAAATAAACATAAAAAATTAAAATTCAAAATAAATTAAATAACATTTTTAAATTTAGTTTTTTTAATTCATTAAACGTCCTATGGGCTGTTGTATTTTCAGTATTTACTTATGTATTTTTATATTTTATCTATAAACTGTAATATTATCATTACAATTTACTTATTTAGGTTTTATATATCTTTCATATTAGTAAAGTGCTCTATAAATTATACTACTATCATCACAATTCACTTATTTAGGATTTATGTATCATTTGTATTAATAAAATACTCTATAAAATACAGCACAGTACTATTATTGTGTTTTAGGATGAAAAACATAAATAGTACTGTACGTATTGACTTTGCATATATCAAATTGTACTTATGAACAAATCAAGATACAAACAACCATTCGGAACATAACTAGTTCGTCAGTAGGGGACTGTCACACACACACACACACAAACACACACACACACACACACACACACACATATATATATATATATATATATATATATATATATATATATATATATATATATATATATATATATATATATATATATATATATATATATATATATATATATATATATCGGGTGTTTCGAAATTAGAGCCCCCCCTCCACAAAACAAATGGAAAGTTATGAAGTTTTCTGCTATAGCCTATCTCCAAGTACATTATTTTAAGTTTCTATTAAGCTATTTTTCATTTTACATTTCTTGTATTTTCAGACTGAGTGATGGAGTTAGATACAGCCATGGCTAACGACTCGCAGGAAATCAGATGGACTGACCGAATCTGGGCTATAACCTTCAGAGAGGCCAGGGATGCTGGCGCATCCTTCATTTCATGCTCCTGGATAGCTAAATACATTAAAAGAGATGAATTCTTTGTTAAAAGAAACTGGAACAAAAATCCATACGACTGTCATTACGAAAAGAGTGAGAATCTTGGAAGGCCTGAAGTCCTTTCTCAGGAGTCAAAAGACATCATAGCTGAGGCAGTGGGTAGACCAAGAAAGTCTTTACGTAAATTGGCGCTTGAACTAGAAACAAAAAGGGGAAAGAAGAGAAGTTATAGTGCTGTATATCATGAGCTGAAAAAATCTGGTATCAAGCCATTTCATGTTATCAGCAAGCCCAACATCACTCAGCAACAGAGAGAAGACCGTGCATGGATTTGTGGTTCATTTCTTAAAGACTGGGCTGAAGCTGACTTTCTCCATGTTGCTGCATCAGATGAATTCTACATTTACACAGTCGAGAAGCCAAATCATAAAAATGACATCATTCGGGCTGCAAAGTTGGATGATATCAGCGATGACGTGTGCTATTGCCAAGTTGTGAAATTTCCTGAATGTTTGGGAATTTTTCTCTGTTTCACAGCCAAACGGTTAATGTGGATCATCAAAGACAAAGGACAGTCATGGAATGGCGAATACTTCAGAGAAACTGTGCTTACTGGTGGAGTATTTCCTTTCCTCAAAGATCCTGAAAATGTGTTATCGGTTGAAGAAGTCACATTTTTGCATGATAAGGCACCATGTTTCAAGGCTCTTCAGACAGATGAGCTGCTTCGAAACAGTGGTATCGATTTCTTCTCGTCAAGTGAATTTCCAGGTAGCTCCCCTGACATTAATGTGTGTGAAAACATTTGTAGTATCTTAAAGGATCGTGTTGAAGCACGCACAGTGAACTATGATGGTATACCAAGCCTCGATGACCTGTGAAGAGAGGTGACTGAAGTGCTCAGGAAATGGAGTTTGAGTCTAAGCTTTTTGTGATTTGCTGAAATCATACCCTCAAGAATGCAGGATGTGGTACAGGCAGATGGAAGCCACACAAAATATTAAATACTCAGAGAGAAACTTGAATAAATACCTGTTCTGAATTACTTTTGTTTTTGTCCATATCAATTTTAGTTTATGCTGTTGAGGGGGCCTCTAATTTTGAAACACCCTATATATATATATATATATATATATATATATATATATATATATATATATATATATATATATATATATATATATTAATGCAGCATGAAGGGACACATGCTTGAGAATATTATAAAATCCACGTCAGAAAGTGAGTGATAACTGGGACTTTGAACAAGTACTTTCATAGTTTATTCTACATTTTCAAGTTCACACTGAATACAAAAGAAGTTGACAGAGCTATATATACAAAAACAGAAGGGAGGGCGGGGTTGCAGTTTGTTAATCTGGGCAGCATTTTCTTTAAACAAAAAAGACAGGAACAAAGGATCAAGGGATTATCTAAGGTGGAGATTAACATTCCTGGTGGACGTAGCTTCAATAAATAGTTTCTAGCAAATTCCATCTCTGATGGTCGTTGACCTTGTAGATTATCGTTGACTTATCCCAGTTCATTGCATAGCCTGTCTTAAGCCAATGATCCACAATGCAATTATTTGATAAGCCTATTGAAATGGCATACTTGTGTTGGAAGCTTCTTACTTTTTGTCCTTTTGATGTCTGACCAATAAAAATCTTACTACATTCTTTGTAAGGAGTGCTGTATACAATATTGTTTGAATTGGGCAGGCTATTCTTAATTAGTTTATTTCTCAAAATATTATTATATTTAAATACCAAGTTAATACCAATAGTTTTTATAATTGGCACTGCAGGAATGAAATTAGGGTGAAATGGTGAACAGAGTACATGATTAGAATGCTTGCATGGCAATGCAAGTAGTGGTGATTGTACATAAATCGAGACAACAATGGTTAGGGAGAAACAGACGGAAATATTGTATGGTAGAAGTTGCGTTCCTTGAGAGAGAGAAAATGGGATGCTCTTGTTTTGCTCCCTGTCTGGGTCCCTCCGAAGGTATGACGCACGCACACACACGTGTGCTCGAAAGAGACCGTGATCGGCGCGACGAGGTCTCTTACAGGTTAACTGGCATTTTAACTGCAATGGTCTCTGGAGCTGAACAGTATAACTATAGAATTGCCTCAAAAATCCTAAGAAATTGTCCTAAAAATCCGTAAATGCAACACTTCAAGCTGGCTCTGCAAAAGCTAAGAATGTTAACTCTGATTAAAAAGCCACAATAATATAATTGATAAATTGTATATTTTAAGACATAAAAATATACAAGGGGATAAAAACGAGGGAGCTTTCGACCGTTTGCGCAACGGTCCTCTTCAGCCAATATAGTGATGCTCCACAGTTAATGTTAACTCTACTACAAAAATTGCGTGAGTTTAGTTTTGCTTTTTTTTTTTAGCCTTTGCCACTAAAGGTCCTCACATGCTTGGTCCCCAGTTAGGAGCTTGCCAACTTGACCATTTTATATTATCATTATCAGGCAGTCCCCGGATTATGTCAGAGTTCCATTCCTCAGGCGCGACGGAAGTCGGAAAATGACTTAAGTCGCAACACTATTAAAAAATTCATAAAAATGAAAAAAAGTTATGAATTCCTTACCTAAACAACTTATAAAAATGAAAAAAAAAGTGAATAATTCCTTACCTAAATAATTTATAAAAATGAGAGAGAGAGAGAGAGAGAGAGAGAGAGAGAGAGAGAGAGAGAGAGAGAGAGAGAGAGAGATTGTTTGCCTAGCACCCTCCACATCAATATGTCAAGATGACTGACAGTTAGGCCTACAATTCTCTCCCACTTATCACACCAGAAAAAGATTGGGAACGCCACAAAATTATGCTAAAATCTTACCTAATTTCCTATATTTTCCTAGTTACTGAAATGCAAAAAGTTGTAATTATACCATGGAAAACATGAAAAAATGAAATGACAAAATAACATCACGTTTATCTATAAAAAACTATACTGTACAAAGCAAATAAACATACATGTTACATATGCATAAAAAATTTCTCTCTCTTTCTTTCTTATCTCAGAGAGAGAGAGAGAGAGAGAGAGAGAGAGAGAGAGAGAGAGAGAGAGAGAGAGAGAGAGAGAGAGAGAGACTTATGTTAGCCTGGGGAAAGAAACAAGTTTTTAAGCGTTGCCCTGGTATTAACAGGTTTTCTCACCTCCTAATAGTGAAACTGGTTTTCTCACCTTGTTATAGCACCTACAGCTACGCCGCTCAGAAACTAATTCCAGTTTTTCATCACTTACAAAGTCGTTTGACTTAAACGACGTAACTCCAAACCATAAGCTGTAACCTGGAACTGATTTTTTTATGAATATATTTGAAAAGCGACGTAAGATCGGAATGATGTAAGTTGAGTCCGACATAACCCAGGGACTGCCTATTGATGAAAATCATTATTGATAGTATGTTAGTTAATCAATAGAGATCTAGTAATGTGATATTCAGTGAAAGCATTAAAAAAGTGGAATGCAAGTATAGGCAGTCCCTGAGTCGAATCTGACTTAAGTCGGATCTTAACTTTAAAAAAAATTACAAAAATGAAAAAAAGTGATGAAAGCCTTACCTTTAATCCTGTGGTTGGCCTGCACACTGGAAGGATGGTGACACTTAGTTATTTACATGAGGGAGCTCATAAACTAGTACCCAGCCTAACATCGCCTTACCTTCGGATTTTTGCCTTAAGTCAGAGACAACTTTTTTATGAATACTTTTGAAAATAATCATAAAATCAGATTGACTTATGTTGAGACCACCTTAACTTGGGGACTGCCTACTGTAGTTGTAAAATATATATATTAAAACCAGACCTCCGAGCTAAACAATTTCTGCAGATGTATGTACAGTACAGATTATTAGGTGTTCACTACTGTGAGCTCATTTAAAATTGGATTAATTATTTCCAGTGAATGGTTGAAACAAGTATAGCTTATCTTTTCACAAAATTATTACTGGGACAAATATGGGCTTCTAAACTTTGATAACATAAATATCCTGAGCTGGTATCAATATTCTCATCTGAACTTATAAAACAGTAATGAGAAACCTAATTTTTTTTTTTTTATAATTGCTCCTACTCAAATACAAAGGATTTGGCTTGCTAACATGAGCTGGAAAGGCCGTTTAACTTTCTGACATGGTTGCGAGCTATTGACGAGTAGGGGGAAGTTCTGTCCACCCAACATACTGTACCCCACTTTACTTTCAGCTGCTGTCGTGTGAAGACGTCTCAGCACTTTGCTGTCTGACTGCCGTTAGCTTTTTTTTTTCTTGAAATACATTTTGTGATTCTTGTTTGTTTTTACATATGCAAACCCCTCAAACACTTAAGCTTCTTTTTGAAAGGAAACTGCAGGGTTTAGGCGCTGCCCAGGGAAGAACAGGCTGTGTGACCAGTTTCTCTCTTTTGAGGCTGACCCTCACTTATTATGTGTCATGTCATAAACATGAGTGTAACCAAAACAACCTAAACCGACTTTTATTTCAGGTGCTGAGAAAGCCTAGGGACTTAGGGAGTTATGAATTGCTCTAGGCCCCTTGGGGGAGCCGAGTGTTTCTGAACTACCATGACCATGATGGCTTTACCAGTCACGGTATCTGTAGGCTGTAGGACTGCTCCTACTTCCTTGGTAATCCTGCATCCAGCATCGGTGATGTGTCCCCAGGTGCTACCATATACATCATCTCTAGGTGATCCCCTCCTCCACACACTGTTGTTGAAGGCCGCGCTCAGCAAGAAGCCATCCAAAGAGAGGAAAATGGAAGTCATCATCATCATCTTTGTTGTCGCCTCCTCCCCTTCTTCTAAAACTAGCAAGCAGGAAGTCTTGTAGAGCTTCCAGCGGCCAGCCCTCTTTGGCAGAGGGCTGATGTGTCTCTTGCTAGAGGTATGACAAGTACTGCTGCTCCCACTGCCAAGTGCACAGGTGCAACTACCACCTGGGATTCTCCAGACCCCCAGTGTACTGGTACTGGCTCCGGTAGCCTGCCTACCTGGGCTACTGGTGCCATTCCCTGGTCTAGCAGTAACGCGAGTACCACTGCCCCTGTTGCAGAGTGCGCAGGTACAACCGCTACCTAGGGTTCTCTGGACCTCTGGTACACCGGTATCAGCCCCACTGGCCTGCCTGCCTGGGCCATCAGTACCAGCCCCAGTGGCCCGCCTACCTAAGTCACCGGTACTAGCCCTGGTAACCCACCTACCCTGGCCAGCAAGGGTCCCCAGTCTACAGACCTGGGCCTGGCTGCCAGCATGGCCCAGCGAGAGAAGGTAAGCAGAGATCGTGCAGCTGCTCCCCAACCCCATCCTGCTCTTTGAAGAGAGCAGCTCAAGGGTCTCAGCCTAGTGGCCTGGCCCGAGCAGCCCAGTCACCCCGGCCAGGCAAGAGGAGGACCCTGCTCAGTCTTCCCGATAAGTAGAAGCTCCGGCTTCTAAGAAGACTGGAGCACACTTGCAAGACACCCCTGACCATGTTTGCGCATGTGGAATTGCTCTCCCTGGCCCGTGTGGATGCCGTCACTGCTCAAGTAGGGAGCAGCACACTTGGTGGAGAAGTAAGCCAGGTACATTCCAGGGTCTCGAAATGTGGTGGCAGACAAGGTCAGTCGCCAGAGCCTGGTGAAAGGAACAGAGTCACCACACCAAGACATTGAGAAGGGACTCTTCAAGTTATGGGGAGTCCCAAACATAGATCTGTTCCTGACCTGGTACAACAGAAAGTTATGGTATTCTGCTTGATTGTGTTGGACCCTTGGGCTGCGATGCAGGACGCTCCCCACCACCCAAGGGACAACTTAGGCCAGGTATTCACAAACAGGTTTACATGTCAGTTCATCCACGACTGTTCGACGGATGAGTGTCTACATAGAAAGAGTAGAACTGTCAGTTGGACTGTCAAATCAAGGTCATCGTCTTTAGTTCTCACCCTGCCTTCGTCATGGCAACACTATAAGGCAGCAATGGACACCCCACTGGGTGTGATGAGGGGGTGGAGCTATATAAACTGACAGGTAAACCTGATCGTGAATACCCGGCCTTAGAGGCTTATGCCTTCCCTCCATTTTGTCTGATTTGTCGGGTGCTCAATAGGATTCTGATCACTCCGAATTTCAGACTGTCTCTGGAGGCTCCCAAGTGGCCACACGCTGAGTGGTTCGTGGACCTGCTGGCTGTTACCGAGGTCCTGCGAGAGATTCCCTATGGGACAAACTTCTGTGCCAGCCGCACATTGAGAGGTATCACCAGGTGTTGAAAGTGCTGGCATTTCACGCCTGGAGACTATTCAGGGCCTCCTACGAGCGAGAGGGTTGTTTCTATTTACATAGCTAAGGAGATGTCTGGATACCTCCGGAAATCCTCTGAGGCTGCATACCAGGGGAAATACACTGTCTTGTGCGGTTGGCGTTGTCAACGGGGTCTCTCTCCAGTCAGAGCTTCTCTTCAGTAGGTAACGGACTTTCTCACCATTCTTCGCCACGAGAAGCTTCTCTCTGCTTTGGCACTTAAGGGATATAAAGCTGCCCTTGGCAAGGTCCTTCAGTTGAAGGGAATACAGTGCAGTAGATCTCTCCTCGTTGGAGATCTTTATGCTTCTGAGAAGTTTTGAAGTCTTGTCCACCCAGAGAGCTTAGGCCCCCCAGTGGGATGTGACTCTTGTTTCGAGGAGCCCAACTCGTACTCCGTGCCAGCCGTTGAGAGAGTTGTCAGACAGAGATCTGACTCTAAAGACTGTTTTCTTAGCTGCCCTGGCTTCAGCTAAGAGAATAGGCAAGCTTCATGGTCTTTGATAATAAGCACTCAAGGGGATGGGACTCTGTTACACTTGAGTCTAGCAGTTGCAACATCCCATATGGCCAACAAGTTAGAGGTGTGCGATTCCTTCCTCAGCTCTTCCAGACCAGTCAGTTCAGAGATTTGTCCAGACTCCCCTCACCAATGGGTCAGTTTCCTATGTAAAGGACAGTTTGTGTAGGAACAAATAGCAGATTTTTAAGTAATTTGTATTTATCCTAACACACAAACCTAAAGTTTTTTACATTCACGTCCCACCTCCACCTCCCCTCATTCTGGTACCTGGGCCGAAAGGAAAAGTGGAGTGCAATACAATGGGTAGGCGAGGCTTCCCTCTACCTGTTGATAGTTAACGACCGTGTCTGAAAATTAAATAGCTGTTCCAGCTCACGTTCGCAAGCTAAATCCTATGTAAAGAACTTCAGGTTTGTATGGCAGGAAAAATACAAATACAGTAACTTTAAAAATTTGCTATTTTTAAGGTTACCCACAACTGGATTGTCTTCTTGTCAGCTATGTCAGATTAAGTTGTTGGTTTCTTATTCTGGATTCCATTTGGAGGCCAACCCCTCAGAGAGATCCTTCTATCTGAAAATGAATGTAAACACTTTACTTGATGCCATACAGTACTCTTTATGTAACTGGTGGTGAACAGATTTCAATCATGTCCCTGTTGTTTACAGAACTCTCATGTTTCCATGAAAAAAGATTGTAACACATCCAGGAAAGGGAACAAATAAAATTCAGTTTGTTAAGAAATATATACTTCATTTCCAAAAAAATCACTATTATGCACATATTAGTGTTACTTCTGTTTTGAATTAAATAGCCTCCTATACACATCAATACCAACAGGCTTCCTTTCTTCTTCATAACATTTTGCGATATAATCACAATGTAATTTCTTGACACTGGTATCAGAAAAGGGATTTGGCGAGATCACTTGCTTTCCTTGTCCTGGAGTTTCCTTTGATACTGAAAAGTAGATAACCATGTAAATTTAAAATCATTGCAATATAAACATAATTTTACCATTCACTTCAACACCCTGTAATCACATTATTATTCTACTTACACTGTAAAGACCAGTATTGTAAATATATTTTGTTTACTTAATCTTCACTGCCCAGTAAGAAGACATGAAAAATAATGATTTCAGGATTCAACTGCTAAGTTTTAGTTAAAATTATCAGAGGGAATTTCTGTCACACAATGTTACTTTTACTCTTCCTTTAATTGGAAACCACAGTTTACCAAGTGCTCTTAATATTTCTTCTTTCACCCTTCTTACTTTATAAGGGTGTTGTGAGTTTTCTGTAACATTTCCAGTAAGACATGTGAGCTGGCAACTAACACTAGTCAGCATGGTAGCTTTGAAAAGATGGTAGCTTTCAAGTTGACCTGTGCCTTTCTTGAAAAAAAAGAGTGTACAAGACAAATGCCAGTGGCCATAATCAACCCTAGTCATTTTGAGTAAAGCGCAGAGAAGCTAGTGGTGGAGACTGTGGAAACACAAACCAGTTTATCAGTCATGTAGATAAGAATGTGTGGGCCAAAGACCAACACACAACTACCTTGGCAATCGAGATGATAACAACACAGCTTCATAGGCATGTAAAGTCCAGCATCAATTAGCAGGGCAGTCAACAGGACAAGACAATAGTCAACATTAATCAAAGTCGGGAGTCAGTAAATAAGGACTTTGACTTATATCAGTCAACTGGGAGTCAGGAGAAAGAAAGGCACAATGGGCTGTCTGTTAGAGGGCTAACACCAGTCATGGAGATTGGATATAGCTAACACAAGTTGACTTGGCAAAGTGGGTGATGGCCAGCATCAGTCAACTTGAGAGGTAAGAACAGTAACATTTAGCTTGACAGCCAAGAGTAAGAGACAGTAAATAGTGCCAGTTGGTTTGCCACTTCCTTACAACTGAAAACAGCAGCAAGTTTATCACTGAGATAAAAGACTGTAGCAATTAACACCAGTAACCCCAAAGTCCACATGACAAAGCTGCGTGTTAAATGTTAAGGCAATAATACACCATCATCCCCTTAGCCCGACTGACAAGCATTAAGGTGACTACCAATGATGTTGGCAGTCAAGTGCAGGAGACAGCTGCATCCAGCACCAGCAGTGAGTAGAGGAGCCACAGGAAACCAACTACATTATAAGTGTTACAGTTTAGAGATCATCTGTAGCAAGAGTGATAATTCTGAACTAGCAGAAGTAGGCAAGGAGTCTGACATCCAGCTGGCAAACTGCAATCACTGGAAGGGCTGTAGCCTGATTTTCTAAACTCATGGACAACTACAAAACCTTTACTTCTTCCAGGAATGAAAAATCAACTGTGCTGATAGTGGACACAATGAAGACTCCAAATCATTAGAAAAGGGTGGTGGATGCTTCTTTGACCTAAATTTGTGAGAAACAAGCAAACATACTAAAAATGACATCTTATCTATCACCACTGGTAATAAGTCATATCACTTCCACATTGAAGGTTTTGTATAGTAACATAAGTCTGGAATTATCATACTCAACATATTTCAACCAAAGATGGGATAGGTAGACTACAGTTTGTGTTGTAACCAGTATACCTTCAACTAGGGAGGCCAGCCATTATCAGCCTTTCACTTAATGCAAGTCTGGGTCCAGTCGGAGAAGCTGCATGTCTCACTGTTTGGTAGAGGAACTTCATCTGTGCCCATAGCTCAACAAGGCACCAAACATTTGACAATGAAATGGGTATCATAATGTGTCAGTACAAATTATTTGGAATCTAGAGGTGATGACCATGCCTAGATGATAATACAATAATCCTTCCATTATCTGGATTAATAGAGCCAATGGCCTGTCGGATACTGGTGAGTAAAAAAATCTATGGGTGTTCAAGGGTACCTCTGTACCCTTCCTCACCTAACCTTGTCAATACCACATAATTGTAAACGCTCAGTATGCTTATAAACAAGAACCATCACACTTTAAAGTGAAAAAATTTATGCAAAAGGCAATCATCTACCTTATTTCCCCATATTTGTAACAAAATATACAATAGATACACTTTAAAAAAATGCAAACCCTTCTTTTCTCTCACGCTCATAAATGACAGTTCATTAGACAAGTAGCCTGCCTGTTTACTCACAGCCTATCATAGTTTTATGACTATTAATGTATTTTTACACAGCAACTTTCTTATCAGTTGTTACCATATTGTATTACCATACATGAGATACAAACTGCGTGTGTGTGAACTATTGACCTAGGTAAGCCTCAGTGTTAAACTCACATTATCCATTTGCATAAGTCACATTTTACTTACAGAATACATTTATACTGTATTATCTTATATCATCATTGTAATGTATGAAAAAACCAACTGTCCGTCCGCCATTTGTAATGTTTACATTCTCAGAATCAGCTGATTGAGCCTAGGAGAATTAGGAGACAACGAATGTAATAATGAAATTATAATTTTTATTTTTGTACATGACTGTAAAACGGGTACACAAAGGTAAACTAACATACTTTAGGTTAGTGTAAAATAATTCAAAATTCCAAAACAGCTGTTTCCTGATTTATTTGTTTGCATCTTACTTGATGCTGTTTACGTCAGTTCTTTGGTAGGTGGTTGTTAATTACAGCAGATGGTTATTGTTACAGAAGCCATAAGTCTAGAAGTCTTCTTTGAAAACCTAGCTTGGTACAATCTACCAAAATGAAAATCTGTAATACACAGCATGAGTAAAATGCTGTGAAAACATATGATGTGTAAAAATGAGAATATTAGAAAATGCTGTGAGCACATAGTATAAATAAAAAAATAATTATGGAGTGTGAATGTTACTCTAGAGTTCTCTCTCTCTCTCTCTATCATATTTCAGTACTGTACATATCCTTTAATAAAATAAGAATTACTGTATCATAAACATAACACAAAACCAAACAAATTCCAGGAAGTTCATGACGCCATCCAGAATTCAACTGAAGTTCTTAAAGACGTGCCTGTCTGAACATGTGCTCCCTAAATCCTTGCTAACATGCCATTTAAAAAGATATGACCAGTACCCCATTCAATGAATTCAGTGCCATGATGTTAAAATGCCACATAACAGTCGCAAAGCCAGAGAAAGAAAAATTTAAGGAATCAGAAAAAGCTAGAATTTCATTAAATCATTCAATCCTGGCTGACTGGAAGGACTCGCTGCGACAAGAAATATACGGAAAACTTCTTACGGCTGCAGATGCCCTAACAAGGAAACTTATTGTTGTAAACTTGTCAAGTAAACATATAAGTGAAAATGTGAGTGCACTCGGATATGGTTTATCCTTCTTTATATCGAATGGGCCCTCTGCTTTAACAATTGCGTCGACCCTATGTAAATTCGAAAAATACTGGTTAGTCATGAAAGCAATTTCCCTGCTCGTTATAAGAAAAGTTTGACCAATCTTAAAAAAGACAATACACTCCACATCACAAAAGCTGATAAATCTAACAGTATTGTAATTCTAGATAAAGCCGACTACATATCACTTATTGCAAGCCTTACTGGATGATGATATGACTTACAAAACCTCCCCCCCAAAAAAATCCCATTGATCAAGCCATAACAAATTTCAAAAGCACATTGAAAAAAATCCTTAAAGATAAAAAAGAACTAATAGGTCAGTTGTCAGCAAAATTTCCCTCGTTACCTTACCTGTATGGATTAGTAAAAATGCACAAAGAAAATAATCCTTTGCGGCCTATTATTAGCACTGTTGGCTCAATATCATATAAACTTTCAAAATATATTACCAAGCTCTTGTCCCTGTTACTTGGAACTATCTCTGATTCTCACATATATAATTCACTAGATTTACAGTAAACCCCCCGTATTTGCGTTCTCACGATTTGCGGGCTCACCTATTCGCGGATTTCTCTATGGAACATATATACACATTATTTGCGGTATTTTTTCACTGAGAAATATTCACTACTTACTGTATTTTCATATCATTCTCATGAATAAATGCACTTTTTGTGATAAAACTATTAAAATATTCTACCCAGGTAGTGCTCAAGTTGTGATAATTCGCCTTACAATAATTTGATTTTGCGATGGGGTAAGCAATTAATACCGATACGACAATATTTATAAAATATTTTTAAATTTTGCGGGGGAGCAGGCAGCAGCGTACAATCTGGCAGGGAGTGAGACCAAATTACAATAGATCAACTTCTTTTCCTAAATCTCTTTATCCCATCTTCTAGTTAAAAAGTAAAAGAGAATGATAAAAGTATTGTTCGTAACATTGTACTCTTTCATAAATGCGTACAGCCATAAAGAATCGAACGAGAAACTAGTGTCTTGCTTATAACTAATTAGGATAACAACAGCCATTTTGCTTGTATTTCAACCATCATATGGTAGTAAACAATGACCATAGTTATGTTACAAATGACGTCAAGTAGAATAGGACGGGTATGTTTTTACATTATACCCTTATTCGCTTTGGATAAAAGATCTTCAAGGAAATATACTAATAAATTTAAGCTGCAAGTTGTAGCTGAAGCTGAGAAAACAATGTTCAAGCTGCTAGTGACTATAAATTATTGTGCATCGGCAACATGGATGAAACTCGACCATAATTAAAATTGGAGAGAAAGAATTTTAATCAAAGCTACTGGGCATGAAAGAACACATATTACTGCTGTTTTTACGCCGATAAACGATAAATACGTAAAGCTCGTATTATGATGAAATCAAGCGTAAACAGCAAACGGAATCTTGATTTTTTTTACACAAAACAAACATGCCCCCAGATGGCCAATGTCATCTATTAACGAAAAAAATAGCTGTATTAATTTCACAAGGAGACGTATTTAAGTTATATTTCGACTTAATAACCTTGCCCCGTATAAATAAAGTTTCTAGAGATCCACTTATGCTAACTAGAAGCAAGAAAAGCGTTCTGAACTGAGTTCAGAGCGAAACAAGCTTACCACGAAATCAATTTCCAAACCAAAACATTGATAGCTATGATCGCAATTTATAATATAAAAGTAATATAAGAATATATGCAATATTATTGGATACAATGAAATAAAGCATAACATTTTAAAAGATCCATGGAAAATATGCATATATATTCGTTATGTTGTTTATATATGTAGTTGATAAATTAAACAAAATAACTTTTTTGCCCCACTGATAGATTTGTTAGTTTTGATATTTGTTCTCTTTTGACTAGAGTCCCTATAGATTCTATTTTAGAGTATCTTAGTAACGAACTAATGGTATAGTAATGATTAATATCGTCTAATTCTGGAGGTTCATGCAGAGTGACTTATGATAATTCAGTGCAAAGAGAAATTGAATAACAAACAAGAATTAGCTTAGTCTACACTATGGTATATTGAATACATAATATATGGTAGCCTAGCCTACACTATACAGTACTTTACATTCACATATTAATATCGTATTACACAAACATCAACATGACGAATACACATATTTTCCATGGATCTTTTAAAATATTATGCTTTACTTCACTGTATTCAATAATATTGTATATATTCTTATAATTCTTCTGTATTATAAATTGCGATCATAGTGATCAATGTTTTGGTTTGGAAATTGATTACATGGTAAGTTTATTATTCCACTCACTAGGTTGTGCATTTGTGATTGTAAGTCTCTATTCAATGGTGAATTCTACCAACAAGTATTTGGTATGGCAATGGGCAACCCTTTATTCCCACTCCTCTCAAACTTGTGTATGGAATTTTTTGAAAAACGATATTTACCTAATATCATTTAAACTCCTTTAAAGTGGTATAGATACGTTGATGATATTTGAACTGTTTTACCTGCTGGTATTGATGTAAATGATTTACTCTCTAATTTGAATAACCAGGTACCATTCTTTAAATTTACTTGAGAATTAGAAAAAAGACAACTGCCTCCCTTTCTTAGATGTTTTAATACATTGAGAACCATTTCAATGCAAATTCAGTATTTATAGGAAACCAACCAACAACTTAACCCATGTCCATTTCTATTCAGGCCACCTCCGTAATATCAGAATATCCAATTTTTCTTCTATGTTTTTATGAGCATTGCGTATTGTCAGTCCCCAGTATTTGGATCAAGAGATCGAATGCAAAAGAAAAATGGGAACAGGTTTATGTTACCCTTCACATATACTAGATATTTGCTATGATAAAGCCCACAAAAATTTTATTGTGAAAGAAACATGGACAAAGAAACCCCTAAGAACATACTTAGCTTGCCTTATTTTAGTGGTTTTGAAAGCACAAAATCATCGTTGAAATTTTTTAATGTCGACCTGGTTTTTTCCTATAATAAGACACTAACATTAATGTTAATAAAACATAGCCCTAAAGAAACCAACAACATATAATATATAAAATTCCATGCTTGGACTGCTCTTCTTTTTATGTAAGTGTCCCCTGGTATTCGCAGGGGATGCATACCACATCCACTTGTGAATACCAAAAATCCACAAATACCGTATCCCCCTCTAAAAATGTTTATAACTGCCTGTTTTATGAGTTCAAACACCAAATGTATACCTTAAACTATCATTCTACATCAAATATACCTTAAATTATCAACTAAAACACGCTAATATCATTTCAAAGTCACCTTAAACTTTACCCTTTAAAATAATAAGGCTTACAGCCACTTGTGAAAATGATTCAAGTTACCCTTATACCCAGAAACCTCCATTTTCCCTCATACAATATTGAAGCTGTCCTGTTTTCTTTTTACAGTACATAGGGGAAACACTGGGAATTCACAAGTAGAGTTAAATACTGTATAGTACCTAAATATTTAATATGCATTGAAATAAAAATACATTTTATCAATATTTTGCTGTGTTTACATTAATATTTGAAAACTGGTAAATAGTTTTTTTATCATAAAAAATATATTCAGTCACAAAAATAACATGAAAATACAGTAATTAGTGAATATTTCTTGATGAAAAAATTTGCGAATTATTAATTTTTTGCGAATAATTTGTTGATAAGTTCCACAGAAAAATCTGCGAATAGATGAAGCCATGAATCCTGAACCGCGAATAGGCGGGGGTCGACTGTAGGTCAATCTAGTAAGGATTTAGAAGTGAGAATTAAGCAGCATAATTATTCTGTCAAAACTGGGCAAACATCCAATGCAATATCCATTCATTTAAGTGAAAACTCACACAGTTTCAATTGGACTGACAGTTTAATGACTGCCAGATCGAAAGATTTCTCTTTACGAAATCTTTTAGAATCTGCAATTATACAGCTTACTTCCATCTGTAATTTCAACGTAGCCCTAGCATGTATTATTTGGACCCCTGTATTAGTAAAATGTTCAAGAATGACCTTAAAGATAAAATCACTGACTTAATTACTACTCAGTTACCTTAATTACTACTTAGTTACCTTATATATGTTTTCTGTGTAATCGTATGTTTAATAGTTTTTTCGAAAATGTTCATTTTGCAAAAATTGTTATTGTTTACTAAAAGGAGAAAAAGTGTTGTACTTTTATATGTAATCAGCTTATTCATTTCAAGGTCATTTTTGGTGGTTAGTCTCTTCCCCTGTATAATCCTTTAACTGACTCCTCTCTGCTTTTGAGCCAGTTGGGCCTAATTATTTGTAAAACCTCTCAAAGATTTATTACCTTCTTTTGGTAGGTCCACTAATTCTTCAACTGTGTTGGATTCCAGGTGCATCAGCTCCTTATAATCCCCATCTTCACGGATATCTGTATGTCATCAGTCAATTATTTTCATATTTTTCATCAGTCTGCTAGTAAAGGACCATTGTGTCAAAAGGTCTAGCAACCACTCCGTTTTTCATTTTTCCTTCGTGGCATTTGCCTTTATTTATACATTCATCACATTCCATATCTCTGTGAGTCAGTTATGCATATGTACATATGTGTTGCCTTTTTTTGCTTTGCCTGATATACCGCACCATATTTCACTGCAAGTTTAGTTGACTCTAAGTATTATCACACATACCATAACAATACACAAGAGAATATTTTATCATTGTTGATATCTCATCTCTAATCACCAAAAAAATATTTAAAATGTGAAGGCAAGACAACAGGCGGTAGCAAGTTCACAGACGACATCGAATGAGTGTGTGCATATGCACATACCCTATGCACACAACTATGTTTATCTTTTGATTTGTACTGTATATATAAAAATGAGAAAAAACAGTAAATATGTAGTGTAAATGAGAACACTGTAACATAAAATATAAGTAAAATAGTGAAGGAGTGTGTGCGTGTTGTACTGTACTTATGCATTGATATAAACATACATACCTCAGTTACTGTTCTCTCTTTCTCTCTCTCTTTCTGTGTGTGTATGTATATATATATATATATATATATATATATATATATATATATATATATATATATATATATATATATATATATATATATATATATTATATATATATTATATTTCAGTACTGAAATATCCTTAAATAAAATATATATATTGCAGTACTGAACATATCCTTAAATAAAATATATATATATATATATATATATATATATATATATATATATATATATATATATATATATATATATATATATATATTGTGTATTTCAGTACTGAACATATCCTTAAGTAAAATAAAATATATATATATATATACATATATATATATATATATATATATATATATATATATATATATATATATATATATATATATATATATATATGTGTATATTCAGTACTGGACATATCCTTAAGTAAAATATATATATATATATATATATATATATATATATATATATATATATATATATATATATATATATATTGTGTATTTCAGTACTGAACATATCCTTAAATAAAATATACATATATATATATATTGTAAATATTTCAGTACTGGACATATCCTTAAGTAAAATATATATATATATATATATATATATATATATATATATATATATATATATATATATATATATATATATATATATATATTATATATATATATTGTGTATTTCAGTGAACATATCCTTAAATAATATATATATATATATATATATATATATATATATATATATATATATATATATATGTATTTCAGTACTGGACATATCCTATAAGTAAAATATATATATATATATATATATATATATATATATATATATATATATATATATATATATATATATATATATATATATATATATATATATGTATGTATATATATTGTGTATTTCAGTACTGAATATATATACTTAAATAAAATATAAATTACACTATTATAAACATAACATGAAATAAAACGAACTCCAGGAAGTTCACGACACTATTCAGTGAGTGTGTGCATATGTATGTACGTGTTGCCATTTTTTTTTGCTTTGCTTGATATACTGTACGATATTTCGTTACAAGTTTAGTTGACTCTTAGTATGGTTACCACACATATCATAACTGTACACAAGAGAATGTTTAATCACTGTTGATATTTCATATCCAATCGCAGTAAAAATATTTAAAAAGTGAATTTCATATGTAGGCAAGACCACCAAAGAGGCTGCGGCAAGTTCACAGACCTTGGCGACAACAGCGCACAACTGGCTAAGAGCCTGATTACTTGTCAGGTCTTTGAATGAAAATTGCTCACCACGACGTCCTATGCCTTTCCGTCATGGAAATTGGGTGGGTTTGAGGACTCATAGTGGCTACCGAAAATACGTTTTTCCTTTATCAAAACTTTTTTTGGTCGCATAGCCACTGTTCATCCTCAAAAGAGCATAGAAAAGAAAGTGACAGGTGACGAAAAGGCCTAGCTCCTGATTAAAAAACCCCAATGACCCAGATAAAAAAAAATGGTCTCTCGTAAAGTCACTTAAAGATAAAAAAAAATGGTCTCTCGTAAAGTCACTTCAGTTTTTAATTACCTTCTTTTATTCAGGATACCCTACCCACTAGGGTTCAACAATCAAGGGTAGGATGTGCTACTCTATGTTCTTCTAAAGTTACTTATCAAGTTATGCCGGGTTGGGATAAAGCATTATTTTGCCCCTCCCTGGCAATATCTGAGAATTACCACGGCATCAAGAAGGCCTTTTGTTTCTACTAAGGTGCCTATGTTACTGGGACTTACTATATCACCTATCAACATACAATGTATCTGAATTTGTTGGATGTCATGGCAGCAGTGCTTGAGGAACACTGCCTGTGATGACTACCTTGTAAACCCAGAGACTTTTTTGCAAGAAATGTCTCCAACAAAAGCCTTTGTAATTAGCGACACTAAGGCAATTCTCAGCCCAAGAAGAGAAAGTGGCTTGTTTGTGATAGGGTGTAAGAAAAAAGGACCATCTGGGATGTTTGCTTCAACATCTGAGTAAACCTGGAGTGCTTTGACTGAGCATAATGTCCCTTCTGTAATTTTTGAGTTTCCTAAGAACAGAAGCGGGCAAACTACGGCCCCCGGGCCGGATGCAGGCTGCGACACATTCTTATCAGACCTCTGAGCATTTGCAAAGAGGTTCCAATGTTCAGGCTGCTTGTCATAATTTCCCTGCAATTACACAATGTACCACTAAATGTCACACATTATACACACACACACACACACACACACACACACACACACACACACACACACAGCCAACCAAAGACTTATCCAGGGTTCTCAGACGAACCATAATTATCGTACCAACACGATAATTTGACCATCCGTACGACAAACGATACCATATGTATGATATGCGATAATATCCGATGTTTGCCAAATAATCTTCTGGAAACGCATGATAATTTGAAAATTTTCGTATGTAAGGAAAATAAATATGTAAACTGCTCTCTCTCTCTCTCTCTCTCTCTCTCTCTCTCTCTCTCTCTCTCTCTCTCTCTCTCTCTCTCTCTCTCACTGAAATCAGTGGTCATGAGTCTTGAAGGTTGGAAACCTCAACATATTTTGGAATGAAGCTGGGTTTTTGTTAAGTTTGTTTCACGTCGTGAACACATCTGGACCTATCTAATGTAAGTCAATCTTGTCCCACTTGCCACACTAGTGTAGATTCGAGATAAACACTCTGAAACCATGAGTGGTTAAAATAAGCGAAAAGCCGAAGGTGAGTGCCGAGTTTTTAACAAAGAGTGGACAAAAAATATTTCTTCTGTGAATTGCGTTTGCAAGCCGTATGTTTGATTTGTAAAGAGATCATTGCGGTATTCAAGGAGTATAATATCAACCGCCACTTTTCCCCCAGGCATGCTAATCTATGTTGGTAACCTTTCCAGTGATGAGAGGGCCGCCACTGCTACAAAATTAGCAGCTAGTTTACAGGCTCAGCAGAACAGTTTTACCAGTCAGTCCACAATTCAGGAGTTGTGCACAAAGGCAAGTTATGTACTGGCATACAAGTTGGCAAAGGCAAGCAAGCCGTTCTCTGAAGGAGAATTTTTGATGAAATGTGTGACTGAGACTGCTGCAGTTCTATGTCCTGACATCACAAGCAAATTTGAGAACCTCAAGTCTGTCTCAGAGAACAGTGACTCGCTGTACAGAGATACTTGATGAAGACTTGGCCAAAGGTTTAAACAAGACAGCAGAGTCTTCTGTGTGGTTTTCATTGACTCTGTACGAGAGCAGTGACATAAAGGACACTGCTCAACTCTTAATTTTTATCAGAGGGATTAATGAAATGTGTTTAAATCACTGAGGAATTCCTAGCCATGGAGTTCACCAAGGGCACAACATGAGGAATGGACCTATACGAGGTGTCAGGGTCATCGAGAGGTTGAAGCTTGAAGCTACCGTGGAGTAAACTCGTCAATATCACCATAGATAGATCTCCAAATTTAACAGGAAAAAACATTGGATTGCTGAAAAGAATTCAGGATGAGGCGAAAGAAGAAAGGCCTGAGTTGGAGATAATTTTCCTACACTGCATAATCAACCAGGAGTCCCTGTGCAAGTTTGTTTTGCATTTTGATTATGTAGTGAAAGTGGTTGTAAAACTTGTGAATTTCATTTGAGCAACGGGGCTTACTCATTGACAATTCATTAAATACATTGAAGAAACTTACGCTGACCACCAGGACTTACTTTACCATTCCAATTTTCGTTAGCTAAGCTTTGGGAAAGTATGCCAGTGCATACGGGAGATCACAGAGGCCACTGAGTCATTTTTGGAGTTAATGGGGGAATGTTGATTTCTCCGAGCTGTGCAATAATGACTGGTTGTATGATTTTGCATTTCTTGGGAATGTGTTGGCTACATGGGAGGATCAATTTGTGCGTGACATGTAGTCAAACACGAAAATTTTAAAGGCTACACTGACTGTTCTCACGACAAACAATGCAAAAATTGTTCACTCCTTTCCCCACACTGGTGATGCTCACAGAAGCCTCACGGTATGCAAGTAAATATGCCAAATCACTGGATGACCTTCACAGAGAGTTCTGCCATTGTTTTCTGAATTTGAGAAGATCGATAAGTTGCTTCAGCTTGTGCCATGTCCCCTGTCTATCGACTATGAAACAGCACCAGAGGGTCTTCAGTTGGAACTGATACACTTGCAGTGTGACTGTCTTAAAGGAGAAGTTCAACTTTGTTAAAGTGGATGAGTTTTATTTGGATTGACCTACAGTACGTGTGTAATCAGACTTTCAGGTTGGTGAACCTCAACAAATTACGTCACAGAGCCCAGCTCAATTATGAACACTTGGGAGCTGTCCAGCAAACTGCCTCAAGTAAAATGACACCAAACTTTGAAGCTATCACAAAAAAGGGGGGTGACCAACTGCACTATTCTCATTGAAATTGAATGGACAATTAAATGGCGAATTTGTTTTCTTTATCTTAAATAATGGGTTACATAAAGAAACAGTTACTGTAATGCTATTATGCTGGGTAATGCAGGCCTAATTTTGTCTTATGCTTGTAGCCCGGCCCATCTGTCAATTTTCAAAACCCAATGTGGTCCTTGAGACAAAAAGTTTGCCTGCCCCTGCCTTAGAAGAACAGGGGATTTCCTTAAATGTTCCTTTTTTTTTGGCCAGAAATGACAAGCCTGGAGACAACAGTGATGGTTAAGCGTGTGGGTGACAAATGTTATCATCGTCTAAGAGAGCTGGGATGCCAAGAAGGTCAAAATGACTGCCTCCTGGAGCACTGAGGTGTAGGTTTAGTTGCATTACGACTACTGAATTAAGATGACAAGGGTCAAAGAAATTTATTCAGGGACCAAGTATTTGGAAGCCTTGCAGGAGCCAGTCTTTGCAATGCCGAGGACCAGGGAAGTGAATTAGACACTTATATTTGAATCAATGACACACCCTTAAAGCAAAGACTTCAGTAAAGCAGCCTTGTATGACAACTGTAATAGCTGCAAGGTGCTTGTCCTCAAACAGGTAAGTTAAACAATGTAAAACTGTTTCAACCAGAGCTCAACTGGCTCTCAGTGTGGAGGTAATCCAACCACATATTCCATACAGACTGGTATTGCTGGATGGATAGTCTGTAGTTTTTGCAACCAGTACCTAGCAATGTTAGGGAAATAATCTTCATGGCAGACTAGATTTTTAAAAAATTCGCACATGAAAGCCACGACTCAGAAAAGAGGATGATTATATGACTTTTCCTCCTACTGTCTGAGACAGAACAATGGATGGTACTCGGATTGATTCTCTTGCTCATTATTGAAGCTGTAGGAACCAACAACTCCATGGCCAATTTGGGGCCGCTTGGTAGGTTACTGAAAGGGTAAATTGGGTTAGCCTAACTTCTTGTTTACAAAACACAGCCATGACAGTAGTTCCCATGCTTGCTTGACTTACATGCCTTGGTGTTTACTAAAGGCCAGTATTTTTTTTATTATTTTATAATCAAACAAAATGGATTTGTTCCGACACAATACAACCTTCGTTGTTAACATAGCATTCAGTATGCACTCCATTTTACTTCCGGCCGCCATTGTGTGAAGATGTCTCTGTGCTTCTCTGCCCGACTTACTGCTCGCTTTCATTTTACGCTTTATTCTTGTTTCTTTGATAAAATATATTGTTTTGATTGTTGTTTGTCTTTAATACCATGCAAACCCTTCAATCATTTAAGCCTACTTTATCGGAGAGGAAACCGCATGTGTTTAGGTACTGTCCAGGGAAGGACAGGCTGCATAACTGGTTCCTCTCCTCTGTAGAGATTGACCACCACACACTGTATGCATCATGCTGCAAGCATGATTGTAATAAAAAGCAGCCCATGCTCAGAGTGCCAGGTTTGGCTTTCTGAACAGGAGGTGACGTTTGCCAGGAAGAAGAGAGAGAGAGATCTCCCCAGTTATTATTAAAACAGTTTAACCAGACCACTGAGATGACTATCAGCTCTCATAGGACTGGCCCGAAGGATTTGGATGAAATGACAGGTCTAGGCTAGAAGCCTAGCACTAGGACCAAATAGGTCATTCGTTATGGTGATGAATGAATGAAAATGAAATTAAAAACTGCACAAAGGCACACGCTCTCATACTGGAACACACTCACAAAATAAATACATTCATACTCATGTCTCCATATATATTCACTAAAAAGGTATATTAAAATTTAAAATAAATTTATTAAAATTTTAAAACTTAGCTGTTTTAAAATTCATTACACCCCTAAGGGTTTTCGTATTTCTATTATTTGCTTTTTATATTTTATCAATTGACTCATAGCTCCTAATGGCCATTAAAATTGGTATTACAGTACTCAAAATGTAGATTCTGACAAAATTTCCTTCTTTGATCTATTTCCAAAAATCGATAATCGCTGCACATTATATTTTGGACATTCACACAATACATGTTTGACTGTTATCAACACTTTGCAATGCGGGCAGTTGGGAGGAGGGCCACATGGACTGCTCATTAAGTGTCCACGTGTCAAACGAGTATGGGCTATTCGAAGATGCGTCAGAATTACTTGTGTGTGTGTCTCTCTCTGATATGATGAACTCCATTCTCCAACACTGGATTTTATCTGTTTTCATTTATTATTTTCATATTCTTCATTCCATATATTTTGCCATTTACTTACAATAATTGTTTTTATATATCTTATATAGTCACTAAAAGGGATGTCTACATATGTTTTTGTCATGTGGACTGCTTCTTTAGCTGCTTTATTAGCCCCTTCATTTCCTTTAATCCCTACATTATTATACAATTTATGGAGTGAAAATTTAATTTGTTATACAATATTATTTTTTTTATTATAGCTTTGAATGGCGTCTATAGCGCTTCTGGGGTCGCTATAAATCACAAAATTATTACATGAAGCTTCTTTAATTATTTTTATGGCTGATACTACTGCACATAACTCAGCTGTAAATACTGAGGCATTATCTGGTAGACAGAACTGATACGTTTTGTCTGGGGATACTGCAGCATATCCCAATCCATATTGTGACTTAGATCCGTCAGTGTATACGTATTGCGTAAAGTGGACCTTTTTTTTTATATGTTCTACTGTATATTGGCTATGGTGTTCTTGGGTATATGAATAACTTTTTGATAAATATTTTAAGCGTGTACAAATTCTCGTTTTATTGAATGTCCACGGAGGAGGTAATTTTACTATTAAAGGTAATTGTATATTTATATTTAGCAACACAAACAATCTGCTAGCTCTAATTGGGAAAAGGAGGTGGTTGATTGTTTATAAACACGTCTCTTAATCCAAATAATTTTTTGGTTGGAGAATCATGCAGAGGCGTCGTGAGGGGGGGCTGGGGGACATATGTCCCCAGGCGCAGCATTGAGGGGGCGCCAAATTGAAGTTGGGAAGACATCTATTTTTGGGGGAAATGGGGGTGATGAAACCGGTAACTTAGAATCTTTAAGTTCTTACGAGTTTTTAGTACATATTCTATATTTAATGAGGATTGACTTCCTTTAATGTTCATTATATATAAATGTAATCATAAGGCATTAATTACTATACTATCATATTTTATTACGTACTTAAACTGTAAAATAAGTGGTTCAGTGACCGTGAGTCAGTGCAAAGATACTGGATAGGTATCCCCCTTTTCTTTGTTTAGGTTTTCTGTTATCAATATCTGTCTAATTATCTTTACATTCTAATACCTTTATACCGTTTCATTTCCTTGCACATGGTTGATCCTAAGCAACTATCACTTTAATCTTTTTGTTTTCATTATTTTGACGCATGTTAAAATTAAAGAAAAGTAAGGTTTATAGTTAGTGAACCAGTTCATCTTTGTTCTTATCAGTTTTCTTTTCAGGCATTATAACTATTCAGTCTTTACCACAAAATCTATTTTTTTTCTAGTAGTAACTTCTATGCTGACAACAAATTGTACATTTTCATGATTTTCCTAGCCCCTTGTATTCCCTAATGTTTAACTCCTTCTTTAGTTAAATTTCTTTAATTTGCCATTTGTCTTTGGTTTTTAAGAGTTACTAGTTACTGTGATGCTTTATTATAATCTACATTTTAGTTATCTTATCAACATTTTGGAATTTATTTATGAGGGCTAATGATTAATTAATTACAATATATCTGCTATATGTAAAATAAACTATTACAGTTTGCAAATTCGGTTTGTGTTCTATCATCCCAGAATATTATTATGCAAATTAGAATGTTTTGTTTTCAACACAATATATCTAAAATAATGAAGGCAAACATTTCCTGCCAAGATTAGCACACTCAAATAAAAATAGCTCCGCCCCCCCGCTTTGGGGGGCGCCATAAAACACTTTGCAACCCTCACGACGCCACTGGAATCATGTCTGAATTCTCAGAGCATTCTTCATTGTTATTAGCTCTCTATGGAGAGAGAGAGAGAGAGGTAATTCACCACATTCAGCTTGCAAAGAAGACGTTGGTGATGATCGAAAAGCTTCTGAACATACTCGAAGGCCTTCATTATGAACTAGGTCTAACGTTTTTAGCGTTGTGTCTGATTTCGAGCCATATATTTTGCTTCCATAATCAATGATAGATAGCACTGTTGCTTTATACAGTACAGTAAGGGTATGTATATTGGCTCGCCAAGTAATATTCGATAGTGTTTTCATTAGGTTTAATGCTCTTTTACATTTTGATTTCATGTATGTTATATGGGCTTTCCAGTTCAAGTGAGTATCAAATACTAATCCCAAAAATTTTGCTGTTTGGCAAATTGATATGGAATGATTTCGGATTTTTAAATCTATTTCTTCACCATTTTTGCTCTTTTTATTTTTATATAACATTACTACTTGAGTTTTTGTATAGAAAATTTAAAGCCTACAGATAAGGTCCATTCATCTATTTTTCTTATAGTTTTATTAATGACTCGCTCTGCAAGTTTTATGTAAGACGCTGAATAATAAATGGCAAAATCATCCATATACAAGTTACTTTTAATTCCGATAGATAGATTATTAATGTTATCATTTATTGCTAAAGTAAACAGTGTGCCACATAGGACGCTTCCTTGTGGAACATTTTCAAGTGGAAATGTACTTGACAATACATCATCAATTCTCACTTGAAAAATGCGATTTGTCAGAAAGTTTTGGATAAACCTAGGTAAATGTCCACGGATGCTGTTTTTATGTAACGTTTTTAATGTTGTATATCTCCATGTAGTATTATGTGCCTCTTCAATGTCAAAAAAAGACTGCTATAGTAATTTGTTTTCGTTCAAATCCTCTTTGTAAGTGGTCTTCCAAGTTAGACAGCGAATCCAGTGTGGATCTGTTACACTGTGACCCAAACTGATTGGGAGTCAAAATTTTATTTTCTCGAATGTGCCATATTAGTCAAGTACAGTATTTACCATTTTCTCTAGTAATTTGCATAAACAACTTGTTAAAGAAATTGGTCTGTAATTGTTTACAATACCGGGATCCTTTCCACGTTTGGGGATAGGAATAATTATAGCTTTATGCCATTCATCAGGAAATAAATTACGAAGCCATAGGTGGTTATAAAACTCTAATAAGAATGTCTTTGCCAAAGGTGCTAAATAGCAGATCATTTCAAAATGAATATTGTCACCTCCAGGGGCAGAATTATTGCTGTTCAACAGAGCAAATTCCAACTCTTCCATATTAAATTTTCTATTATAATTGTGAGGACAAAAAGGTCGAACTGGGTAATACTGATTTATTTGCCTGGGCTCAGGTATACATGGCATGGTGTGGACGGAAACGCAGTGCAGGGTTATGTGCCGTTGTACTGTGAAGAGTTGTTGCCATTAGGCGTGCCAGGGAGACCCAGAGTTCCGATAAAAATGCTGGGCCTCTGTCTGTAGTTATGTTGTTGCGCACACCAAAATGGCTTATCCAACTTGACAGGAGGGCTTCTGCACAGGCGCTCGTTGATGCTTCCATCATCGGGGTTGCTTCTGGCCATCTTGTGGAATGGTTTATGACTGTCAAGAGGTATCTGGTGCCCCCTGATTGCGGCAGAGGCCCTAAGACGTCTTCATGGATGTGCCCAAAATGCTGACGTGGTTGAGGGAAATCCCCGATGCCTGATTCCATGTGTCTGGTGATTTTACTCGTCTGGCACAGTATGCAGTTCTTCGGCCACTCTCGAACATCCTTCCTGATCCCATGCCACACAAACTTTTCTGTCATCAGGCGTGCTGTTGTTCGTCCTGATGGATGGGACAGCCCATGGATGATGTCGAACGCCTGCTTTCTCCTCGACGAGGGTATCAGGGGGCGTGGGCGACCAGTGCTGGTGTCGCAGAGAGGTGTTGAATTGGACCCACCTATTGCCACATCTTCCCACCTCAGTGTGGTGAATGCTGTGCGGTAGGCTGCTGTTTCCGGGTCTGCGGCTTGTTCCTTCGCCAGGTCCTCGTAGTCTATACCCAGGTGGACTGAATTTATCTCGAGTCTTGATAGGGCGTCGGCCACTGGGTTCTTCTTGCCAGGGACGTAGCTAATGGTGCAGCCGAACTCGGAGATAGTGGCCAGGTGTTGCTACTGTCTCGCCGACCATGTGTTTCCTGCCATTGTGAATGCATGCACCAATGGCTTGTGGTCTGTCAGGATGGTGAAAGGGCTGCCATCCAAGAGGTACTTGAAGTACTACACAGCTTGGTAGATTGCCAGCAGCTCCCTGTCAAATGCACTGTAGCGGGTCTCTGGCAGCTTTAACTTGTGGCTGAAGAAGGCCAGAGGGCAGGGGAACCGCCTACTACCTGCTCCAGCACGGCTCAACAAGCGATGCTGCTGGCATCGGTGGTAAGTCTCAGGGGGCCGGTGGGGTCGTGATGTGTTAAGGTGGTGCCTCTGGCGAGGGCTGCCTTCATCTGTTCAAATCCCTTTCAGTAATCTGGTTAGGGGATACATGATGTGGGCGATGTCTGGTATGAAGCGACAGTAGTAGTTGACCATGCCGAGGAACTCCTGCAGGTACTTGATGGATTTTGGTGTTGGAAACTTCTTCACTGCGTCCACTTTGGAGGCCATAGGGCGGACACCTGCCAGAGAGATCTCGTGGCCCAGGAAGTCTACCTTTTCCGCTCCGAAGGTACACTTGTCGAACCTGACAACCAAACTGTTCTCCTGCAGGTGCTTCAGCACAGCCCGGATGTGGAACAGATGTTCCTCTGGGGACCTGAAGAAGATCAGGATGTATTCTACGTAGCAAATGCAGAAAGGTAGGTCCCCCAAGATGGTGTCCATAGGGCGCCGGAATGTGGCCCCGGCGTTCCTGAGGCTGAGGGTGGAGTAAGAGAAGGTATAAGCCACGAACAGCGTGATGATGGCTGTCTTTGGAATGTCATCAGGGTGCACTGGTACCTGAAAATAAGACTTGAGCAAATCCATTTTTGTAAATACTTTGCCCCTGTGCAGGGTGCCTGTTAGGTCCTGCATGTTCGGCAAGGGATAGTGGTCCAGTATCATTATTAGGTTCAGCCGACGATAGTCCCCACAGGGCCTCCAGGAGCTCCTTACCATGTGGAGGGGCGACGCCCACGGACTCGATGCCTTTCTGCAGATTCCCATCCGTTCCATCTCGGCGAGGGCTCATTTAGCATCTTGGAGTTTTTTGGGTGGCAAGTGGTGGAATTTGGTGTGTGTTGGTGGGCCTGTCATGGTGATATGGTGATGGATGCCATGATTGGCCTGGGCTCCTGGCAACTGATGCAGCTCTGGCTTGAAGATGTCTGGGAACTCGTGGAGGAGGGCGCTGTATCTGTTCGAAGAGATGCAGCAGACGGCAGGCATCCCCGGCCCGGTGGAGAGTGGTCAGGAGCGGCAGGTTCCGGTATCCAGCAGGCGTTTTTGCCCGATGTCTACCAGAAGTCCGTGGTGTGCGAGGAGATCAGCGCCTAGGACAGGAAACTTGATGTCTGCGATGACGAAGGGCCAATCATATTTATGGCCCAGGATGGATATTCTGCGGGTCAAAGTTCTGTAGCAGCAGATGGGGCTTCCATTTGCGGCCACCAGTGTGGTTGTGGCACTGAACGTGCGGTCGCAGTCCTCCCTCGGTAGCGGAAACACCGACTGCATAGCCCCGGTGTCTACCAGCATCCATCGTTTCGATATGATGTCATGGATGAAGAATCCTACTGGCGGGGCTCCTTAAGGTTTGCAACCAATGCTGTTATTTGTGGCTGCCTTTCTTGTTTTTTGTGAAAGGACAGGGGGGGCTCTGTAATTTCTGGCGGCGCTTCCGAACCTGCGATGGAAGTAACACCAGGCTGGGTTTGTCCACGTCCTCTGCTGCTGCGGCGGTGCCTTCTTCCTGTATACCGCGTTTGTGTCCTCTGCCTCGGCTTCTTCTGTTACCAGATTATAGGCTGCGGGTGTTGTGGCGTGTTTGGAGGCTTTGGTGGCCTCATGGAGTTTGTGTGCAATGTCCACCAATTCGTCCACTGAAAGGGCGTCTGCATCCGTGATTTGCCCCCTCACCTCCCGTGGAAGGTGCCACAGGAATATTTCTCACGACAAGCTGATCTCCTTCCTTGGACCGTCCACATTGACACCCTGGCAGCATCAGGAGACCTTGTAGTTTGTCCCAGGCATCCCTGGGTGATGCGTCCCCCAGGGGCTGGGTCATCAGGTCAAGGGCGCGTTGGGCTCTCTCTGGGACGGGTATGGAGTATGTGTCCATGAGCTTATCTCGCAGGTTTCTGTACTTGACCTTGCTCAGCTGACAGTCCAACCACGGGGTGATTTTGTTGAAGACCTCCTCCGGTAGCGTTGTCATGGTTACGTCCGCCTTGGTCTCCTCGTCTGTAATTTTTGCCACTCGGAAATGGACATCTGCCCATAAAAACCAGGATGCGGTGTTTTGTCGCGAGAATGGAGGCGGTGTTTTGTCGCGAGAATGGAGGGAGTTTTATCGCATGGCTTATTGCTGCCTTCGAAGGTGAGAGGGGGATGCAGAGGATCTGCGCATCCTCGGAATGACTTTCTACCTTAGTGTCTGACATTTTTTCCTCACACCAGTAGTCCGTTAATGGTGTTCGGGGCTCGTCAGAAGTCAAAACTATACGCCGTGTACGTTAATGACTTCTAAGTACGGTCGACCTGAATCATAAATGGCGGGGCCAAACCGTTCGAGCATGCCAGAACGTACCTGGAGTGGTACGCCGTAATTAGTCCATTAATGGCGTGGGTGTTCTCTGAAGAAGGAGCTTTCAGAGGCCTAGACTTTTGTCGCCGTTTGGTTCCATTAAAGGCTCTCTGAAGGTAAAGTGGCCGTAGTGAGTCTGTTAATGGCGAAGCCAAAACCCATGTTTACTGTCACTCCTCGGGTCACCAGTTGTGAAGACAAAAAGGTCGAACTGGGTATTAACTGATTTATTCACCTGGCCTCAGGTATACATGGCAGAGTGCGGATGGAAACGTAGTGCCTGATCTCCAATTGCTGTGACCAGCACTCTGAGCAATTTGTGTTTGTTGACAGTCAAACAAATGACAATTTTAAGAGACATAACATACATACAATGATAAAATATATATCGGTGGAAAGACCATGAAATTCTACATATGAATATTTACATGAGATTCTTGACATGTTAATAAGTGTAATGCATGAACGTGATTGATGCGAAATGAAGAGACGTCTGACGTCTTTGCATAATATATATCTTCTATTGTTTTAAAATTTATTATTATTAACTCTATACTATTTTTCTTTGTGTGGAAATGCTCATCTAAACTTTTGTCATTGCATACTTTTGCTAAATTTTCTCCTATTACATTACTTATTTCTTTAGGATCAAGTATTCTTTTCCCATCTTTTATTATGGGATGTCTAGGTGGTTTAACATGGGTACCATTTATTTTCCTGAATTTTTCCCATATTTTTTGTATGGGAGTATTATTATTGAGATCTGATACATATTTCTTCCATGAAATGATTCTTCCTTGAATTACTTTTCTTTTAAATTTTGCAGATATTTTGTTATATAGAGGTTTTAATGTATCAATTTCTAATAATAATATAGTCAGTTTTTATAAAGTTCCTTCTAATATCAATTATGTTTTGTTTATTTTACTAAACGTTCTATTCAAATTATCTAATCATCTTCCAATTTGGTGTTTTATTTTTATTACTTCTGTTAGTTTTTCAGACCACCATGGGACTGTGTTTCATTGGATGAGATTTTGATTTTGATACTGCTTTATCAGCAGCATTTTTAATGAAATCAACAAGAAATTTATGAGTTTCATTATGGTCTTTTAAAAATTCAAATGGTGGGATATTCCTAGTGTGAAATTCATATTGCTCCGAATCTGCTTAATAAATGTTATACTGAGGGATATGCTTGGTGGGATTATTTTGTAATAATGAAATTAATATTGGGAAATGATCACTTGTACACAAGTCATCAACTGTATTCCAATCCAGTCAACTATGTTTGTTGTACATAAGAGCTAAGTCGACTGAGGAAAATGTTCCATGTGTTTTACAAAAATATGTGCTGATTTCATTATCATTTATACAGCACATGTCATGTGAACCTATGAATTCTTCTACTTTACTTCCTGCTCTATTTGAGTCTGTACAATTACAGTCCCACATCAGGTTGTTAGCATTAAAATCACCTACTATTAATGTAGGTTCCTTGGCATTATTAAGTAATTCTTTAAGTTTGTCAAAGTCGTAATTTTTATTAGGTTGGTTGTATAAATTATAAATTACATAATTATCGTTTTTTATTCGTATCTAATACTCGATATTTGCAGATCAGTAAAGTTTACAGGTACTTTGTCATACCATACTTTGTTATGTGCATATATAGCAGCACCTAAATTTCCTTCTTCCTCTCTAGATGTAGATGCTAAGGTATATTTACCTATTGTTGATATTGTTTTGTTGACATGTTGTACTGTAAACATAATATCATTGGTTCGTATTCTTTTAGTAATCTTTGTATTTCTCGTAGGTGTAATCTGGTCTGGAGACAATTTATGTTCCATTATATAATATAGCTATTGAAAATATTGTTACAGTGGTTGAGTTTTACTTTCTTTTTTTTGTATTATCAACTTGGATTTTTTCTAATGATTTATTCACGCCATTCAATTGTTTTTCTTTATAATATACTAAGTGCTCAATGCACATGCAACCTTTCTCATGGGTACTCAGATCCGTGGTTTCTTTTTTTCTATATTTCATAAAATTTCTTATAATGTTTGTTAAACCATCTTTTGTTATGCTTTTGTTATTACTGCATAATTCAGTGAAACAATCATTACATCCACATGTATTATCAAGTATATTTCCTTTTTCTTTGTTCTTGTACCAATTACTGGACATAATCATTGTTATCTATGGTACGGTTCTCTTTCACTTCTACAGTGTTCTGGATATCTGCCTTCATAGGTTTTATGAAGTTTTCATAATAAAACTAATATTGTAATACTTACCTGAACACCTGAATTAGCACTTAATCCCACTAGCCCGAACAACTCTCAACTACCCATCCCACTATAGTGGGAATTTTAACAGCTAGCGTTACCAATGCTGCAGGTAAAATCTTGTCACTTGAGCTACCATAACAAACGGTTGGCAGCGCTGACACAGGTGTGCGCCCACGCCCATTTTCGTCAATTGCTTTATTCAAGGTCAAAATTGATGTGGGGGAAGGAGGGTGGGAATCATTCATGTGTTCAGGTAAGTATTACAATATTAGTTTTATTATGAAAACTTCATATTGCAATACACTCCCTGAACACCTGAATTAGCCCGATTAACAACATTTAGAGGAGGAGGGATCAATTCTATTGCACGCCCTTTGACAACCGCAGAGATGGTAGCTCACCAATCTGCTCTGCATAAGATATCCATTTAGCCAAACACTCACCATATCAATCAATAGTTTCAGTGAAGAGACGTGTTGGAGAGTACTTTGATTAAGTCAGGTCAGTACTCTTGGCAAGGATACCTATCTAGTTAAACACTCACCTTATCAATCGTTGCTTTTAGTGATGAGACATGATGGAAAGTACTTTGATCGCCTGTCAGGTCCGTACTGTCTCAGTCCGTCGACCTCCCATGTGGTTCTTCAGAACTTCTCATGTATGGAGGAGTGCGGTGACCTCCCATGTGGCTATTCATAGCCTCTCATGTATGGAGGGAAATGAAGCAGTGTGCTGAGCCGCTGATCCTCCGGATAAGGTCCGACGATCAACGAAGCAAGAAGTATCTCGGTGCTGATGAAATAGCCTAGCCTACTAGAGTACCCCCTTGGACTCTCGTGAAACTATCAAAGACTAAGATACTTAAAATGTACTAAACCTAAGTTCATGTGATTATATTATCACTGTTACCTAAGAATTCTAGACTAAAAGGAATTCCTCTATCTGGTTAACCTAAGAATCTCTTCACTATGCGAATACTGCATCAGCTAAATAAACGCCCCTAGAAAATAGACTTCACCGCTGACGTGGCCTAAGAGAATAACCCTCCGCACTAAGCAAATACCACCTCAGCTAAATGAGCGCACCTTAGATAATAGACTTCACCGCTACACGTGCAAAATAGTGCGACATCTCATGATCTCAGAGTCATTGGTGTTGCTACTGTTGTTACTACTACAACTATAAACTGAAGTTTGATGTTCGACGCGCGTTCTCACATTCATACGGTCTGTGGACATTGAAGCCCCGCCCAGAAAGTCAGGCTCGAACAGACTTTCTTCAAATCGTTCGACAATGTGTTCGACAACCAAATACCCCATTCACACGTTCGAACATCACTTCAAACACAGGTCTGCAAAACGCGTTCAACGAACCGTTTGACCGTGTAAACCCCCCTCTTAAGAGAATAACCTTCCGAACCTCCGCTGTGAGGAGAATCGAACATCACTAAGTAAAATGAGTAAACACTGAGATGGACTTCCAAGTAGCTGCTTCCAGAATAGATGGCAGTAAATAATTCCTGGGAAAAGGAAGATGAATTGGACATACTCCGAATACTGTGCGGTCGGGAAAATACAGAGCTGAAGACGACGAAGAACAACCCTGAGAAGCCCTCCGAAAGTAACTAATCACATTCTCTGACAGTGGACGGGAAGGATTCGAGGAGACACAAGTGTGTGCGGAAGCGGAAGGAGTTTCGCAACCCTTGATAAATAGACTTTAATGCTCCCCCGGACACCAGTAATGAACACTTGCAGATAAAGAACTTTAAACGAACAAGGCAGAGTTTTAACCTCCGACTCTGTCGTCACCGCAAATTCAAAAGACAGACAAATATGTATCATTCTTGCACAGGAACCCAACCTAGAAACTGCCTGAAGCTCACCCAACCCTTTAGCTGAAGCTAAAGCCGTAAGAAAAGGCAACTTCTCAGTGTCTTAACGTTATAGTTTCAATAGGTTAAAAGGCAGGGGAAAGCAAGATAAATATTGAAATACTTCCAATAAGTCCCAATAAGGGAGCCTGAGTCAGCAAAAACAGGACGTTCAATCTTACAAGAACTTAATCAACGATTATCTTACCATTTGAAACTTCAGGAATGTGGAAACTAAATATACCGCTAATCGTTGAGTGGTAGTCAACAATGGCCGAATATGAAAGACTCTTGATTTTCCGGAGGAATAAAGGAAAATCCGCTATTTTGGCTATGGAAGGTCAAGAGATGGAATGACCTTCCTTACGACACTAACTTCTATACCATTTCTAGCTGAACCTGGTAAGGCTTACGGGTTGACTTAATCTAAAAGAAAACTATTTAGGCACAGTTTTAGGGAGTCCGGACTGTTTAGCGGCTCTCTCTACAGTTGCCTTGCAACTAGGTCCAGCACGCGAGGGTTTGGAAAATAATAGAAAGAATGTGGTTGTCTGAGAAGTAGTAGTTTCACATTGGTAGGGACAACGGAACTTCCGTAGGGAGCTCTAGGAGTTACGGAAACCATGCGTGTTATGGCGAGCTATTAGAGACCAGGTCGTCTTGACACTCTCCCGTAATTTCCCTATTACTTGATTAATGAGACTGGATGGAGGAAAGGCGTACACTTGCATGTGATTCCAACTTGTAACGTCACCTTGGTGACTACTGAAATGGGGATACCATTAGAGAAATAATCCGGAAGACGATGGTTTAATCATGTCGCGAATAAGTCGACAGTTGCTGGTCACTTCCGGAGAACCTGACATATTACTTCCAGAGTCAAAGTCCACTCTCCCCGACAATACAGGTAGTCGTCGACTTACGACCTATGCGACTTACAACCGACCGACTTTACGACGGCTACGACAATATAATAATATATAATAATATTTAATTTTATATTTTGCTAAAATACGTCGAGCGCGCGTACAATACTTTTTCCCGCTACCGGCAGCGCGCTCATATCCGAGAGATGCTCAGCTTTCGGCAGTGTTCAGTGTGTATGTGTCGTTCGAAAATGGTAAAAGATTCATATTTTTGTAATGTATTTTGTACTTCTATTTTTTGCAAATAAATCAAATGTAATAACAAATTACGTATGTATTTAATTCAAACCTATAAATAAATAAAAGTAAATAATACGTCATACGTGTAGCCAATTGGCAATGCAAATGGCGGATAAAAAAATTTAAACAGACCAGTCAGATGGTTTGAATGCCTACAATAAAAATGTTAAATACAGTAATAAAAGTAAGTATTAATCAAGGAGTTCAAGCATGATAAGATTTCATATGCTAAACGTAATAATAGGTAATATACATGCACATTTTTGGGATAATATAAAATGTATATGTAGGCTAGTCATACTTAGGATATAATATATGATGGATAATATACAGTAGGTACAGAATACATGTACATATGTGGTTGGTCGACTTACGACGAGATCGACTTCCGACCGCTCTGTCAGAACCTAATGCCGTCGTAAGTCGACGACTACCTGTACCTGAACGAGAGCGACCTAGCGAATCTGCCCGTACTTTGAGACTCCCGATATAAATTGGGGAAGAAGAGACACTTTCGTTCTTCGCACCCTCTCAAGACTATGTGCTATAGTATAGTATTGAGTTCTGTGAGCCTGTTCCCCTCCGAGTTCTTCAGATATGACACGGCAATTACGCTGTCGCTAAACCTAGCCACTACTCTGTAGCGCACTAAGACTGAGAACAACTGAGGGCTTCCTTTACAGCACTGATTTTCCTGAAGATTTATTGACTACTCTCGTTCCGAGGCCTGGATTCCTCCAAGGTTGATTACCAACCTTGATCTGAGGCATCTGTGTACAGATGAAGGTCAGGAAGAGGGGAGTCGATAGACCTTTCCCCTGTCAGATGCATTTCTGACTACCACAAACGATCCAACAGGCAAGAATCGCTCCCGACTATAACAGCGTTCTCGTTGTGGAAGTCCCAGCGATTCCTAAGACATACCTGAAGAGAGAGCGCATTCGGACACGAGACCCTGGAATTAAAGAGAGAGAGAGAGAGAGAGAGAGAGAGAGAGAGAGAGAGAGAGAGAGAGAGAGAGACATTCTCCCTAAGAAGCTTCTCCAATCTGGTAATGGCTGTTCCCTGTTGGATGGGAACCCTTCTATCTGTGAAGGACCGATTGGACTCTCTCTAGGGTTGTGAAAACCCTCAGAGGAAGAGAGAGAATCCACTTACCTGAATATGTTAAGAATTCCATGGAATTCCCTCGCTCTTACTAGCTCCTCTGGAGAGAAGGCCAGTTAAACGATCGTCTAGATACTTCAACACTCTGTATCATCTACCTACTTCAACACTGTATCGTCTAGATACTTCAACGCTCTGTATCATCTAGATACTTCAACACACTATATCGTCTCGATACTTCAACACTGTATCCTCGACGATGCATAATTGCCGACACCGGAGACATGAGTTAGAAGAAACCATGTTCGTCATACTGGCTACGTCATCATCCTTGAACAAGAATTAGCTAAGGCTAATGGTGTTCTAAGCAATCCCTCTTATGAACGTCCGGGTACTGAGGGGGAAGATGACCAAGATAGAAATTTCGACTTTCCTGCTCCAAACGTCGTAGACAAAGCCAAACCTTTCGCCTGGTGCGCCAGACCCCTCGAGATAAATTTATTAGGCTGCCAACAGCCACGGATCCGAAGGGACATAGCCGTCACTCTTTAGAACCTGCATTATAATAACTTGAACCACATACAGAAAGAATGCGCAAGAGCCTCAGTCTGATTGCGCAACACATACCCCAAAGCACCTACAGTAGGAGATTTAGAAAACAGTAGGAAGTGAGTTAGAAGCGAAAGCAGAAGGATTCTGCCCCACGTAACTGAAACATTGACTTGAGACTGAACCAGGTGAAAAGAAGAGATGGAGAAACTCTTGTCAGAGCACAACAAAAACCACTCGAACCCGAAACCAGAGCCTGTTCAAGAGAACAACACTGCACCGTTAAAACTTCTCTTCACTACCAAACCTATCCTCTTTTATCACACCTAGATCTTGATCCTAACATTATCAACATTACATTTATCAATATTACAAGGGGGTTTGGGGGGGGGAAATCCTTCACTGCCTGCTCCGCGCCGAGGGGGCCGGCAGACCCTACCCACTCGGAGGCTTGCGGTTCTGCCATTACCCTCAGCACCAGTCAGGGCTGGTTCTGGAACAGGCAGGGGAGCTGAAAAGGAAGAAGAATTAGACATCCTAATACTACTATTATCCCTATCTGAGAAATGTTGAAGAAGACTAGCTATTGAATTTTCCTTACTAATTGCAATCCTATCCTCTATCTGTTTGACCACCATTGAACTCGCTAAATCCATCAACTGATCTGTAGGCAACGAGAATCTGACCGACGTCTGCCGCCGTTACTAGCCAAAGACTTGCGATGACGAATGTAATCGTCCCTCTCTTGTGCCATCCAATGGGAACATTCATCGCAATGAGTCTGGACATCACATTTAACCTTCCTACATACCTGATGGAATGTCTATTGTGTTTCGATATACTCATCTGTCTTTGCAGGAAGAAGAAGCGATAAGCACCAGAGTCCACCGTCGTAGGCAGTCAAGGCCGACGTCGAAGCCGATGGCACAGTAGTATAAGGTGAAAAGTCCGTGACGCACAATCGAGACCGGGAACCAGCGAGTCCAAAACCAAAAGACGTTCCACGTCGAAGATATCCAGAAAATCCAGGAGAAAAACTGTTAAATACAATCCAGGTCTTCACCACAAGTCCAAAATACGAAGAGAAGTCGGGCAATAGGATTAAAACCTCGCACTGCAGAAGGAAACAACCTTCCAGCAGCGTGAACAAAAAGCAATTGACGAAAATGGGGCGTGTCGGCGCACACCTGTGTCAGCGTTGCCAACCGTTTGTTATGGTAGCTCAAGTGATAAGATTTTACCTGCAGCGTTGGTAACGCTGGCTGTTAAAATTCCCACTATAGTGGGATGGGTAGTTGAGAGTTGTTCGGGCTGGTGGGATTAAGGGCTAATTCAGGTGTTCAGGGAGTGTATTGCAATGCTATTATTTCAGGAGATAAAGGTATATCCTTAGCTTCCTTTTGTTTTTGTTCTTTCTTCATATCCTTTATCTTTGGTTTGACTGATGTTTCTCTAATAATAGTTGGTTTCTTTGTTTTGGGTGGTGTTCTCTCCAAAGGTTTTTTTTATTTTTTATTTCCAGTCCATCACAACCCTCTTCTGTTACTTCTGTAGTAGCATCCCCCTGTGTTCCTATTTGTATTAATATTTCAAATGCACTGGATAAAATATTATCCATCTCATTTGTACCTGTTTCTTTATCTTTACCATTTTATTTTTTATTTCTAAAGCATTAATTTCTTCTTGAGATTTACTTTTCTGTGCTCCGTTATTTCTATTTGTATGCATTTTTGTTTCATTATTGGTTCTTGTTATTGAAGAATATGTACGTTTCTTAGACGGGTCTTGAATTCCTCTCACTTTCAATTGTAATTTAGCTTCTTTTACAGACATTCCAGTTCTTTCTTGTAATATTTTTAACTCTGTATTGTTTATAAAATACATACATTCTTTGGATCTTGCATGATGGTCTTGCCCACAGTTTATACACTTTGGTTCGCTGTACTTCCATTGTGCGGCATGTTCTTCAGATCCACAATATGCCCACACAAGTTCATTTCAACAATATTTTTTCGCGTGTCCATAGTTACTACAATTTTTACACTGTAGTGGCTTTGGGATGTATGGTCTTACTTCTCTGGTTTGCCGTAAAATTTGTATTTTCTGAGGTAAATCTTGACCTTCAAATTTTATTTTTGCGATTTTTAATATTTGTTTATTCATCTCTTTACTTGGCAGATCATAAAGTTCACAATCCTGTACTTTTGGGTATCCCTTTTTAAGTGAGTCTAATAGTATTTTTATTTTCAACTGGCTCATTATTGCTTTCAGGAAGTACAATGGTAGCCTGAATACTGTTCAGAGTATTATGTTTTTTTTCTATATTTATGTTATCTATATTTTTTATTATAAATAATTTTGAGACTGACTTTTTGTAGTGGCTTCTATAAGTCGTCTTTTCTTCTGTCTGTCTAAATGACATTTCAGTCGCAGAGTGTCTGCTCAATAAATAATTTTCCAACTTGAGTGCTGATATTTTTTTATCAGTTTCTAAGGTGAGAAACCTTGACAACTCCCACTCCCAAAGAGGGAGTCAAAGTGAGTCAAGGTTGGGTCAAGATGATATTTATTTTTTTTTGGTTTGCTCTGTACTTGAGCATATGGTTCCAGTGTAATTACATTAAGATTCTTTTTAGATTTTTCTAGACAAAAGATGTCAGAGGCAGTTTCAGCGGTTGTTAACTGTGTTGAGTCAGTATCATCAAAGGGCCCAGGGGTACTTGAATTCTTACAACTGCTATTCATAAAGATTTAAGTATAAAAAAATAATAATAAGCCTGAAAACCTTAAAAAGATATCATCAGCCTTTCTAGAGTTTATTCTTCCACCAATGGCACAAGTGAGAACCGACTCCGAAATGTCTGCCCCCTACCCTACCCGACAGGGGATGGCACAACATGATTAGAGTGGCCCAAGTGTAAGCCAAACCAGCTTGCTAGGACTGAAAGTATTACAAGAATACAATCATCCCCACCCTAATCATATTATGGGCAAATCGGATAGAATGACGAGAGTCCTATCCCCAGAACCAGACCTCTCTGGAATCCGTTGTCCAGCCCTAAAGAATAGTTTCGCCTTTGAGCTATCAATGTGATAACTCTCAGGTCCGAGCATTATTGGGCAGTTGATGGTCTTACCACAGTTCTCACCATTTAGCTTCGGATATAAACCCATTTCCAGCTATGATATCTTTTCCTGTTTATCAGGTCCAATAAATTTTAGCTAGAGTGGAAAACTCCACAAAAATTAACCCAAAGAAATATATATTGGTATATGGGGCTCATGGGCTCAAACCCGTAAACAAATTTCTGGGGTCCAAGAGCCTCCTCACCATGTCTAGGTGGTCCCAAGTCGAGGGGGATCTCCCCAGTGTCATAGGGTTGCAATACTCTGCTGGTAACACCAAAGGTTCTCTTCAGTATCTTTGTACCTCCTGCCAAACTTCCACCTGCTGTTACCACTCCCAAGGGAGCAGTTTCCCCTTTGCCAACTCCTACTGTTGCTCTGGTAGAGAGCTGTTGAAGGGGGAAGACGACCAGTCCGGTTCCTCCCTGGGAGTCTCTCTTTGCTCGGAGAAGTTGTCCCCTGGTGGATGCTCATTCTCAGGGTATAGGGAGGAACTTTCAACTAACCCCACTTCCATTTCAGGTGTTGTGGAGGCCAAGGGGCTTAGGGAGTTATGTCCCTCCCTAGGCATCTTAGGGGAGTTGAGGAAGCCATCATCGTCATCTTCATTGTCAGGTGCTGTCACCTCCTCCCCTTCTTTCAAAGGTAGCAAGCAGAGGGAGAAGAAGGTTGCCCCACACTTCTGCGGGAAGTCTCATAGAACTTCAAGTGGCCAGCCCTCTTCTGTACAGAGGAGAGGGCTGACAGGTCTCTTACTAGTGGTACCATGAGTACTGCTGCACCCGTTGCCGAGTGCACGGGTGCAACTCCTACGTGCTCCCTCACCCTCTCCCACTCTTCGAACAGAGTGGCTCAGGGGTCCCAGGATAGTGGAATGGCCCAACCAGCCCGGTCATCCAGGCTGGGCAAAGGGAGGTCCCCATTCAGTCTTCTTTACATGTAGAAGCTCCAACTTCTAAGAAGACTGGAGCACACTGGCGGGACAGGCCCCACCCATGTTCGCGTCAGTGGGACTACTCTCCACAACCTGGTCACTGCGGGTTGACGACTTCCCATGGCCACACTCTTGTGTCAGGACTTCTGTTTTTGACAGCTTGGGCAAGGGGGGATTCTCACCTGTCCCCTCCACCTCCTTGGGGTTTTCTGGGAGCCAGGAGCTGGCCAGGTCTCTGGCTTGGGACCAGGACCATTCTTGCTCCCATCCCAGCCCATCCATAGAGGCCTATGTTCCTGGGTGGTCCTTGGACCGGACAGGATGTACGCCTGAGTGGTTGTGAGATTGTCAGGGGGCTCTGGTGGGAGTCCTACTCCTCTAGAGGGAGCAGCTTGGGAGGACCAAGGCCTGGAGGAACCTAAGGGTCCTTCACCCCTGGACTTGGACACCCCCGAGCTGCAGAGGCACTTTGGGGAGATCATTAGCCCTTAAACGCCGAGCCTCTATTTACAAAAGTGTCTGCCATATGCCGGCGGGGTTTGGGAGTTAGCGCCGAAGCGGAAAGAAAGTTTTTTTCAAAAAATCACAGCACGCTTAGTTTTTAAGATTAAAAGTTCATTTTTGGCTCCTTTTTTTCTCACTGCCTGAAGTTTAGTATGCAACCATCAGAAATGAAAAAAATATCATTATCATATATAAATATTGGAATATATGACAGCGCAAAAAAAATTTCATATGTAATTGTATACAAATCGCACTGTGAGGAAAATGGTTAAAGCTAATGAGCTATTTTTTTTTTCGTTGTATTGTACACTAAACTGCGATGATTTTGGTATATAACAAATTGTAAAACGATCATAGCAATACAGAGAAAATATTATCACAAAATGAGGCATGAATTTGTAACATGCGGACGTAAAAAAAAGTTTTTTCAGAAATTCACCATAAATCGAAATATTGTGCTAGAGACTTCCCGTTTGTTGCAAAATGTAGGTAAATGATTGAATATTACTAGAATGTAAGAGTTTTAGCTAACAATTGCATTTTTCGACCATTTCGGTCGAGTCAAAGTTGACCGAAGGTTGAAATTTCAGCACTTACCGTGATTTATATGAAAATATTTCAAAACTGTTAAAAGCTACAACCATGAGTTATTTTTGGTTGTATTCTACATGAAATTGCGCACATTTTCGTATATAAAACTTTATGTAACGGCTAAATATAAAACGGTGCAAAAATTACGACAGAGTGACTAAAGAAATTCTGAGATTTTCAGAATTTCTTTAGTCACTTTGTCGTAATTACGACAAAGTAACTAAAGAATTTCTGAAATTTTCAGCAGAGTTAGCGCCTGCGGACGTAAGGAAAAAGTTTTTTTTCAAAAATTCACCATAAATCGAAATATTGTGCTAGAGACTTCTCGTTTTTTGCAAAATGAAAGTAAATGATTGAATATTACTAGAATGTAAGAGTTTTAGCTTACAATTGCATTTTTCGAACATTTCATTCGAGTCAAAGTTGACCGAAGGTTGAAATTTTGGCACTTCATCGTGATTTATATGAAAATATGTCAAAATTGATAAAAGCTACAACCATGAGTTATTTTTTGTTGTATTCTACATGCAATTGCGCACATTTTCATATATAAAACTTTATGTAACGTCTAATAGAAAACTGTGAAAAAATTACGACACAGTGACTAAAGAATTTCTAAGATTGTAAGAGCCTGACGCCGTCTCTTCCAAACACGTGTGTGTTCGTCGTCCATCGGAGTGGCGAGACGTTTGGCGTCTTCACAAACAGAAACATACAAACAGTTTGATACAGAAGATTCGTTGGAACATTATGAGTACATGATTAGAATGCTTGCATGGCAATGCAAGTAGTGGTGATTGTACATACATCAAGACAACAATGGTTATGGAGAAACAGACGGAAATATTGTGTGGTTGAAATCGCGTTCCTTTAGAGAAAGAAAACGAGATGCTCTTGTTGTCTTGTCCACTCCGATGGACGACGAACGCACGAACACACATGTGTTTGGAAGAGACGGCGTCAGGCTCTTACAAGATTTTCAGCAGAGTTAGAGTGGACGTAAGGAAAAAGTTTTTTTTTTTTAAATTCACCATAAATCGAAATATTGTGCTAGAAACTTCTCGTTTGTTGCAAAATAAAGGGAAATGATTGAATATTACTAGAATGTAAGAGTTTTCGCTTTCAATTGCATTTTCGACCATTTCGGTCGAGTCAAAGTTGACTGAAGGTTGAAATTTTGGCACTTATTGTGATTTATATGAAAATATGTCAAAATTGATAAAAGCTACAACCATGGGCTATTTTTTATTGTATTCTACATGAAATTATGCACATTTTCATATATACAACGTTATGTAACGGCTAATATAAAACGGTGCAAAAATTACGACAAAGTGACTAAAGAATTTATGAGATTTTCAGCAGAGTTAGCGAGGACGTAAGGAAAAAGTTTTTTAAAAAATTCACCGTAAATCGAAATATTGTGCTAGAGACTTCTCGTTTGTTGCAAAATTAAGGGAAATGATTGAATATTACTAGAATGTAAGAGTTTTCGCTTACAATTGCATTTTTCGACCATTTCGGTCGAGTCAAAGTTGACTGAAGGTTGAAATTTTGGCACTTATCGTGATTTATATGAAAATATGTCAAAATTGATAAAAGCTACAACCATGGGTTATTTTTTGTTGTATTCTACATGAAATTACGCACATTTCCATATATATAAACGTTATGTAACGGCTAATATAGAACGGTGGAAAAATTACGACAAAGTGACTAAAGAATTTATGAGATTTTCAGCAGAGTTAGAGAGGACGTAAGGAAAACGTTTTTAAAAAATTCACTGTAAATCGAAATATTGTGCTAGAGACTTCTCGTTTGTTGCAAAATGAAGGTAAATGATTGAATATTACTAGAATGTAAGAGTTTTCGCTTTCAATTGCATTTTTCGACCATTTCGGTCGAGTCAAAGTTGACTGAAGGTTGAAATTTTTGCACTTATCGTGATTTATATGAAAATATGTCAAAATTGATAAAAGCTACAACCATGGGTTATTTTACGTTGTATTCTACATGAAATTGCGCACATTTCCATATATAAAACATTATGTAACGGCTAATATAAAACGGTGCAAAAATTATGACAAAGTGACTAAAGAATTTCTGAGATTTTCAGCAGAGTTAGCGAGGACGTAAGGAAAAAGTTTTTAAAAAATTCACCATAAATCGAAATATTGTGCTAGAGACTTCCCGTTTGTTGCAAAATGAAGGTAAATGATTGTATATTACTATAATGTAAGAGTTTTAGCTTACAATTGCATTTTTCGACCATTTCGGTCGAGTCAAAATTGACCGATGGTTGAAATTTTGGCACATCGTGATTTATAAGAAAATATGTCAAAATTGATAAAAGCTACAACCATGAGTTATTTTTTGTTGTATTCTACATGAAATTGCGCACATTTTCATATATAAAACTTTATGTAAAGGCTAATAGAAAACTGTGCAAAAATTACGACAAAGTGACTAAAGAATTTCTGAGATTTTCAGCAGAGTTAGCTGATGCTTTCTTTTGGGATAAGAAAGAAATTCGCGCATGCGCAGCTGGGTCACGCTTGTAAACAAAACAACAGCATGATCCGTGAACTCCCAGCATCCCTCAAGGTGCAATTTAAAATTTTTCGCAAATGAGGCCTATAAGTATTTTTCAGCGAATATTTAAAAAAACTTTTTGTAGTCGCCGTATTTTACGTCCACTTGGCACCCGACAGACAACTTTTGTCGATGTAAAATACGTCCAGTCGGCGTTAAAGGGTTAGGATGATATGTCATTTTAATGACTCTGAGAAAGAGATTGTGGTTTTTCCTACAGGTCGTTCTTCGGCCATCGAATCACTATGGAAACCCCAGAAGGAACCCAGAGCTGTGATCAGTCTGCCATAATCTAAGCTTGCTGATGGGGCTCTGGACCATGTGAATTCTCTGGTTTCTGGGAAAGAGAATTTTCTCCGATCCAGCCATTTGTGCAAGACACTTCCTCTGCCCCAGCTTGCCAGTTTGTGTCCCAGTTTGCCACTAAAGCATCTCTGTGTGGGGGGAGTCTCCCTCTCGCAGGCATAGGCAGTGGCACTGGAACTGACTGCCATGGCATGCATTGCAGACAATCTCTTGGATCAATCTTTGGTTCCTTACAGTGGCCAAGATCACTTCCTCTTCAGGCGCTTGTACATCCAAGGAGGGTGGAGTCTTTGAGAAACTGATGCTGTTTGGATGAATGGCTATTATCTACCTCGCCAACCAGACAGTAACCATGGGCAAACCTAGTACTGAAGAGGCGAGACGCTGTGCTGTCTCAACTCTCAGGTTTGTTGGTCTCATGTCAGCCTGGCGCTCTGGAATGGACTGGCACTGGGATCCTCCTCCCTCTTTGCTATAGGTGAGGTGGAGGCTGCAGTGGACAGGCTTTGGGTCGACAATGACAAGCTTGCCTTTCTCTTTGGGTCAGAGAAAGTCCCAGACTTTCTCGGCCCCTTGTAGAGATACCCAGTCTTCTGGCCCAGTCTAGGAAGGGGGGATAAGGGAAAGAAAAATGGAGGAGGATACTAGGGGCAGTATTCCTCCCCACTTGCTGCTGCCATTGGGCAACTTGGCAGAAACATGGAGTGGAGACTTGGGTAGTGGTTGTCCTTTGGATAGGATATCTGTTACCCTTCTAGTCTCCGCCTCACCTCACCCTCAATCCGGTCTGATTCTAAGTGTACGTTCCCGGCTCACAGATGGATCTCGCCCTTTGAGAAGCGGTGAATGCTATGCTCTGGAAAGTTGCAGTGAAACTTGTGAAAGACCAGTCTCCAGGGTTTTACAGTTGTCTGTTTCTGTTGGAGAAGGCAACAGGCAGCTGAAGGCTGGTCATCAACCTCTCTCCATTGAACTGGCTCATTTGCCAGACCTGGTTAAAGATGGAAATGGCTTGGTCAGTTCTCAACTCCATCAGAAAGGGCGACTTCATGCTTTTGGTGGATTTGAAGGATGCATATTTCAAATTACCTATCCATCAGTGGATTTGAAGGATGCATATTTCTAAGTACTTATCCATCGGTCCTCTTGGAAGTACCTCCACTTTACCCTTGGGAGGGCAGTGCTCCAGTTCAGGACACTTTGTTTCAGGCTCTCTACCACCCCCAAGTGTTCACTTGAGTGTTCATGTCGATCTCAGCTTGGGCTCATTTGCACAGGATATGTCTTCTGAGGTACCTGGACAATTGGTTGGTCCTGGTGAGCTTGTCGCCACAGTTGCTTCAGGACAGAGATCGTCTTTTGAGTTTTGTCAAGACCTCGGTGTAGTGGTCAACTTTAAAAGCCAGAACTCATGCATGCTGACGGAAACGGAAGCAGAGAGGGTCTTCCCTTAGGATTCTGGTATCAGCAGGTTGTTCTGAGTCACCTGTCACTGTTGGGGAAACTGGTTCCCCATGGGCAGCTTCACCTCTGTTCCCTTCAGTGGAGGATGAAGGAGTTTTGGCCTCTGGTGAGGGACCCTCCTTTCTCTCCTATTCCTCTGTCGGAGGTAGTGAGGAGAGATCTAGCTTATTGGTTATAAGACAGGAATCTCTTAATGGGAGTGCCTCTTGGCACTCCTGCTCCCAAGATGCTTCTTTTTTTGGATGCATCAACTGAGGGATGGGGCTCACACCTGGAGAGTTGCTGGTTTCAGATATGCGGAACCAGAATGACAGACATCTCCACATCAATACCCTATAGCTACAGGTAATTTTCTTAGCCTTGCAGGAGTTTCAGGACTGAGTGATGGGGCACTCTGTGGTGTTGATGAGTGACAACACTATGGCAGTGGCATATGTGAACAAGCAATGGGAACTGGTGTCCTTCCAGCTGCACAGGTTGGCAGTGCAGGTGCACAAGTAGGCAGTAGCAAACTTGGTAGAACTGTCAACCACGTACATTCTAAGCTCTCAGAATGTAGTGGCAGACAAGCTCAGTTGCCAGAGCCAAGTGATAGGGAAAGAATGGTTCCTACACCAAGAAATTGCAGAGAGACTCTTCCAGTTACGGAGGAGACCCAAACATAGACCTGTTTGCATCCTGTTACAACAAGAAGTTACTGGTGTTCTACTCAATCATGCTGGACCCGTTGTCATGGTTTCATTTTCTTGAGAACCAGGGCTGATTTGTCAAGCTAAGCAAGTTACCTCTCATTTCCTGGGACTAATACTTTACTGAGATTCCCTACCTAATCACACACTAACCTATAGTCAATCACAAGGAATCACTAAGATATATACATCTTAACACTTATTAATTCCCATAAGCCACTTTTTGTCCTGGCCATAAACCCAACAAAATACATACAATTAGCATTAAAAAAAAAAAAAAAAAACACGCAGATCTCAATCCCGAGAAGTCCAAAAATCTTGTAACGAACATGTACTTAATTCCATTTTTTTACTAACACAACTAGTACATGTATATATACAACCAGCCCCCCCCAACATTCAGATGAGATGCGAGAAAAGTCTTCTTTCTTTTCTGATTTGATTACTTCACAACACAACCTGCTACTCACATTCCCACATACTTATGAAAAGTCTCTTCTTTTCAAATTGGGTTTCCCACAACATCAATATGGCCACTTGCTCCAGTCACACCAAACTGAAGTCAAACTCATTCACAGAGGGTGGACTTCCTCACGACATCCCTGTGAAGAAAAGTCCATTATTAAAACCACAGATATGAACAATGGCTAACTAAAGCAAACAGTCAGAGCAAATTAATTAATTAACATTTTTTTTTTTATCAATATTTTTCCAAACATTTACTATCTTTTAACACTACACTGTGGGCTGCAATGGATGCTTTCCAGCACCCATAGGACAACTTAGAGGTTTACACCTTCCATCTGTTTTGTCTGATCATAACAGGGTCCTGAATCTCAGGTGGATTCTGGTGGCTCCCAAGTGGCCACACTCCGAGTGGTACTGGACCTGCTGGCTCTGTTATCCAAGGTCCCGAGAGAATTCCCCCATAGTACAACCTGCTGTGCCAGACACGTCAAGAAGCATCACCAGGATGTAGAAGCTCTGGCACTTCATGCCTGGAGACTATCCAGCATCTATTGTGAGTGAGAGGTTTTCTGCAAGGCACAGCGAAGATGTTTGGATACCTGCCAAAACCCTCAGTGGCTGTGTACCAGGCGAAATAGGTTGTCTTCTGTAGTTGGTGTTGTCAATGGGGTATCTCTCCAGCCAGAGTTTCTCTTCAGCAGGTAGAAGACTTTCTCGTCTTTCTTTGCTGAGAGAAGTTTCTCTCCATTTCAGCCATTAAGGGCTATCTCTAGAGCTGCCCTTGGCAAGGTCCTTCAGTTGAAGGGAAGTGATCTCTTGTCCTTATGGGAGATCTCTATACTTCTGATAAACTTCTAACAGCCTTGTCCACCCAAGGAACTCAGGCCCCCCGAGTGGGATGTGACTCTCATTTTGAGAAGCTTAACTTGTACTCTGTACAAGCCGTTGAGAGAGTTATCAGACAGAGATCTGTCTCTAAAGACTGTTTTCTAGCTTGCCCTGGCTTCTGCGAAGAGAGTAGGTGAGCGTCCTGGTATTTCTGTCAGTGTTAAGCACTCAAGGGAATGGGATCTGTTACGCTCGAGTTTGCCCTGGAATTTGTAGTGAAGACTCAGAATCCATTGGTTCCTGACGCCAGATTCAAGTCCTTTCCGATTCCCTCCCTAGAGGACTTTGTTGGTAGTGATCTGGATAAGATGCTACTTAGTCCAGTTAGGGTGCTGCAGTACCTACCTCAAGAGAACTCAACATCTCAGGCCTGAGTGTTGATGCCTCTTCATTAGTACTGGTTTGGCCAAGAAGAGGTGTCCAAGAACATGATCTCTTTCTGGCTTTGTGAGACAAACAAATGGGCGCACTCTTTGTCTAACGAGGAAGATGGGAGTTTGGTCCAGGCAAAAGCTCCTGAGGTTATGGACGGTGCCCATTCCTGTCATTCTGAAAGAACCTGTTGGTTCAACGGGTACTATGAGCAGGTGTATGGTCGCACCAGACCACTTTTAGCTCGTTTTACTTTCAGGAAGTTGCCCACAAATTCTTGGTCACATTTTCCTTGGGTTCTGTGGTGGCTCCCCAACAAATTCAGTAACTCCACAGGATCACCTAAGGGGACAGGTAGCATCTCGTCTAAGGTGTTTGGTTAACGAGAGAGAATGTATGTGAGTGATTGGTCTTCTTCCTTTTTTCTTTTACCTTTCTTGTAGGGTAGAGAGGCAGGTAGTGAGCCGTCACGTGCTGGATGGATGAGATTTGCAGGCAAGTGCATGACGGGGGTATCCTGTTCTTCATCTTGTTTGTAGACTGATTAGATACATGTCCCCTGCCTTCTCTCTGGACAAAGGGAGAGAGGGACAGACAATGAAACATAGAACATTTTTTAAGTACAGTAATTCGTATTTTTCCTAACATACAAACCTGACGGTCTTTACATAGGATTTAGCTTGCGAACGCAATCTAGAATGGCCGTTTAACTTTCAGAAAAGGTCGTTAAATACTCACAGTAGGGGGGAAGCCCTGCCCACTCATTGGTCTGCACTCTACTTTGTCTTTTGGCCCAAGCATCGGAATGAGGGATGGCTGAGGTTGGCTGTATATGTAAAGTTCTTCAGGATTGTATGATATGAAAAATACATATTACTTTAAAAATTTGCTATTTGTTCCTAAATAAATAAAAAAGCTTTGGTCTTTACATAGGAGACTTATCCATATGAGGGTGGAGTCTGAGTAAAACTCTGAACTGACTGGTTTGGTTCTACCCACCCAGGAACACCTTCCTTGTCTGCAAGAGCTGAGGAAGGAATCCCACATCTCTAGTTTGTTGGACATATGGGATGTTGCAACTGCTAGACCTCTGGGCTTAAAGTAATGAGTTGCATCATTACTCTGAATGAGGCCTAGAGGAGCCCAAGAGTGTTGGAGAAAGTAAAACTTGTAATAAAACCAACGGATTTGTTTCACTGTCTACTCCTCACTCCCCTTGCCTAGAGAGAGAGGGGGGGGTTATGGATCCAATCCATCTACAAAATGAAGGACAGGATGGCCCTGTCATGTAGTCACCTTCAAAACTTGTCTGTCCAGCATGTGAACGCTAGCTACTTGCCTCTCTGTCATAAGAAAAAGGTAAAAGAGAAAAGGGAGGAGACTAGTCACCCACACACATTCTCTCTCTTTTACCGAACACCTTAGATGAGATGCATTTGTCACCTAGGGGAACTGGATGAGCCACACAACTTGTTGGGCATCCACCACAATATCCAAGAAAAAGCACGTCCAAGGATTTGTGGGCAATGTCCCAAAGGTAATAGAGGGAAATGCGGTCTGGCATGACCATATAACTGCTCGTATTACCTGCTGAACCGACAGGTTCTTCCAGAATGCAAAGGAACAGGGCAATGCCCCTTATTTCATGATCTCTCGCCTGGACTGAACCCCTGTCTACCTCATCTGATGATGAGTAAGTTTGTTGCTGTTTCACGAAGCCCGAAAAAAATTGTGCTCTTGGACACCTCTTCCTTGGCAGAGTCAGAACTATGAAGAGGTGTCGACACTCAGACCTGAGATGCCAAGTTCTCTTGTGGTAGCACTGCAGCACCCAAATTGGACAAAATAGCATCTAATCTGGCATCAAGGACCTACGAATTCTGAGTCTTAGTTACGAATTCCAGGACCAACTCGAGAGTAACCAATCCCCCTCCCCTCAAGTGCTTAGCATGGAAGGCCATAAAGCTTGTCTACTCTCTTCGTCGATGCCAGGGCAAGCAAGGAAAACAGTCCTAGAGTAAGATCTCTGTCTGATGATTCCCTCAACAGCTCATACAGCATAACGGCTCACTTGGGGGCCTGAGAGTTCCCTGGGTGTACAAGACTGTTCAAAACTTCTCAGAAGCATAAAGATCTCTCACAAGGACGAGAGAGCCACTCCCTTCAACCGAAGGCCTAGGCCAAGGGCAGCTCTATAGCTGAAATGGAGAGAAGTTTCTCAAGGAGACAAAAGGTGAGAAGGTCTGCTACCTGCTAAAGAGAAGCTCTGACTTGAGAGATACTGTCAACTACAGCAAGAGCAGAAGATGACCCATTTCTCCTGTTACACAGCTGCTGAGGATTCTGCAGGTATCCAGACATCTCCTTTGTTATGCATTGAGAAACAACCCTCTCACTCGCAGGAGACACTGGATAGTCTCCAGGTTTGAAGTGCCAGCGCTTTCACCACCTGGTTATAACTCTCGATGTGTGGTTGGCACAAAAGGTTGAGCCATGGGGAAATCTCTCTCAAGACCTTGGAACAGAGCCAGCAGGTCCGGGAACCACTCGGTGTGTGGCCACTGGGAGCTACCAGAGCTGATCTGGAATTTGGGGTGATCAGTGCCCTATTGATCACCTGGCGAATCAGACAAAACGGATGGAAGACGTAAGCCTCTAAAATGTCTCCTGAGTGCTGGAAAGCATCCTCCATCGCAATCCACAGTCCAGCACAACTGAGCAGAACACTGGTAAGCTTTCGTACTGGGCTACAAAGAGATCATGGTTGGGACTCTCCATAACTCGAAGTCTCTCAGTAATGTCTTGGTATATGGACTCTGTCCCTATCACCAGACTCTGACAACTAAGCTTGTCTGCCATTAGATTCTGAGACCCTGGAATATACCTGGTTGACTTCTCCACTGAGTGTGCTATTGCCCAATTGTGCATCTGCACTGCCAACCTGTGCAGCTGACAAGACACCATTCCCCTGTTTGTTGATTTGTGCCACTAAAGCAGTGTTGTCACTCATCAACTCCACACAGTGCCCCATCACTCGGTCCCAAAACTCTTGCTGGCCTAAAAAGACTGTCTTGAGTTCCAGGACACTGATGTGGAGGTGTATGTTGTTCTGGTCCCATACGCCTGGAACCAACTATTCTTCCAGGTGTATGCCCCATCCCTAGTAGATGTGTTCGAAAAACAGAAGCACCTCGGGAGGAGGAGTACTCAACGGCACTCCTAAAAATAGGCTCCTGTCATCTAACTACCAAGGTAGATCTCTCCTCACTTCCTCCGACAGAAGAGCAGGAGAGAAAGGAGGTCCCTCACCGGAGACCAGACCTCCTTTATCCAGAGAGAGAGAGAGAGAGAGAGAGAGAGAGAGAGAGAGAGAGAGAGAGAGAGAACACAACTGATATCACATACATTAAACCCCATGACACATGTACACATTCCCTTTTTTATTTCTATTTTACACTATTCTCATTTTTAGTTTTGCTATTTTCTCATTTAAAAAAAATTATGTGTTTTGCCAATTTTCACTGGATAAAAGATGAAAAAATAAAATTTACTACCAACAAGAGACAGAAAAGCATTCAGTACTACCACCAAGAGACAGAAAAGCATTCAATATCCCCTAATGCATGTATGTGTATGAAACACATATGCACAAACCTCTTTCCTTTGCTTGAGGGAAGGGGAGACGAGTTATACGTAGTGCAACGTGTTTCAAACATCTATGACATCATTCATGACGAAATTCACATAAATAGTTTAAATTAATATTTTACTGTGAGTGTGAACATTATATCTGAGATGAAAAGTCAACACTGATAAAGTATTCTCTTGTGTACTGTTATGATATACATGATAATCATATTAGAGTGAACTAAACTTGCAATGAAATACAGAACGAGTGATAATGCTACTTCTGGTCCTATGCCCCTTATGTCCTATGCCCATATCTTGAGAGGGGGAGGGTCATCACCTTCCCTAGTGTGGTATGCCCTAACAATTAACCCCGTCAGCCAGAAGATGATTGTATTCTTCGAGCTCTCCCTTTTCCCGCAGCACATGCTGATGAACAGTCTCATAAAGGCAGGTCTGTGGGGTGGGGGAGTCTTACACTTGAGGTAGGTTCTCAAGGCTCTCGCTGGGCACAAGAGCATCTCGTTCTTGTCCCCCTCCATAAAGTCCTTCAGAGAGGGGACAGAAAAGCCTTCGAACTTCAGGTCCCGGGCCAAAGGGTTCTGGGTCTTTGCCACGAATTCTGGGACGAACTCCAAAGCCATGGGTGTATGAAAGGGTGTGAAGTTCCTCCACCCTCTTGGTTGAGGCCAGGGCCAGCAGGAACACCGCCCTGAGAAAGATGAGAAAATCTGCCACTTCCTTCACAGCCGTCCTGAGTGGATTAAGACCCTTCCCACGACACCAACAATAGAAGACCTTCCATTTTCCCTGGTACACTCCAGCAGATGATGGTCTGAGGGAGTCAGATATGACACTTGTAGCTTTCTCTGAAAAATAGCAAATTTTAAAAGTAATTTGTATTATTCCTAGCATACAAACCTGAAGTTCTTTACATAGGGATTTAGCTTGCGACAGGAACTGGAATGGCCATTTGAACTTATTGACAAGGTAGTACACTACCGACAGGCAGGGGAAGCCCCACGCACCTGTTGGTCTGCACTCTACTTTGCCTTCCAGGCCAGGTACCAGAGTGAGAGGAGGCTGAGGTGAGCCATAAATGTAAAGAAATTGAGGTTTGTATCTTAGGAAAAATACAAACTACTTTTAAAATTTGCTATTGGTTCCTACACAAATACAAACCTTTGTTTTTTACATAGCGGACTTACCCACTGATGGGAGGAGTCTGGGCAAATCTCTGAACTGACTGGTAGGTTCGCCCACACTGGGCGTAATAATGTAGATGAACCTCAAAGGATCCTGCACACTGCACAATCACTGTATAATTTACAGTCAATCTTTGTTGTCCATCATTTGTATTCAATAAGTAGTTATCATTTTTGTTAACAGCCATATTAGGTATACAGTACAAAGTAAAAAAAAAATTAAGAAAAGGGTTTGTGCTCAATGAAAAACTGAAAATTTTGACAGTCAGTTTATATCCTATTATATGCTACTGATCATGAGCACAAACTACAAAGAAAAATTACCATTCTCTTCCTCTTGCAATGGCAAGAGGAAGAAATGCAAGCCATACAATTCCTTACCACTTTTGATTTTCAACAATATTCATTGAAGTATATCAACTTAAGGACATAAGAACTAAAATTCCAAAATCTAATACTAGCAAAATATTATACAATCTGACCTCTTTAATCTGGCACCCTTGGGGCCTGGCCACTGCTGGACCACAGAAAATGCTGGATGACAGAAATCACCCCTAAAAAATTCCCTATGTAAACAGTTTTGCCAACTCATTCCACATACATATTGCTGTGTTATCAAAAGTAGAACAAAGTTTGAGAATAATCACTGTCATTCATTAGGTCTAGTTCCTAATGAAAAATTCTTGCCTGCTCCATATGCATCTATCTGGAAATGCTTAAACCTTTGCTAAGTCGGAGCTTGAACCACTTTATAAGCAAACTATCGAATTCTGATCTCCTAGCACTTTTCAACGTTTTCCGGCACTTCAAACTTTTCTGGCTTTCATTTTCAACAAAAACCTAAAAATCTTCTACTTTTGTTTCCTTAAACCTGCCCATGTGTGTATGTGTGTGTGTGTGTGTGTGAGAGAGAGAGAGAGAGAGAGAGAGAGAGAGAGAGAGAGAGAGAGAGAGAATCCATTGGCAAAAGTCAATAATACAATTACATTAAGAATAATGATAATTTTAATAAAACTGTTGTTTTACATACTGTATGCAACTGTATTTCATGCATTATTGTCATATTCTTAAAATCATCAGCTGACTGCATTTTCAAGCCATCATTTGTTGCTAAATGAAACACATTTTGGAGACTTGTTTTTTTTGTAAATTATCAAAGCTGGGTGCAACTACTTTTATAAACACAGTAAATTAAATGAAGTAAAAGGTGTGATTTTGCCAGTATCAGATGCTGCTTTTGCCTCTTCCAAAACGTTTTCTGGCCTGCACATTATTCATTTCTTTAGCCACAGCTACAACCATAAATATAGTGGCATACTTTCATGACACTTAACACTCCATTGTGTGAAGGATGAATAAAGATTTATTTTATTTCTATTTATGGAAGTCACCACTGAAAATTAGCAAATTTTTAACAAGTCAACTTTAACGCTATTCTTAATAAACATGCGTTAGTTGTGGTAACTGACATCAGCAAACAGCTGTTTCTCAGTCTGATTACCTATGTCAGTACTTGATGTCGTTTATGCCAGTGTCTTGCATGCAGTAGTAAGTGGTTGTTAATCACAAGAAATACTAATGAATTCTTAAAGAAGCCACAAGGTTGGCAAGCCTGGTTTAATGTACGAAGATTCGCATTTAACCTAATGAACTTTTGCTTCTAGGCCTATTTTTTAGTTAAAAGCAAACTTAGAGATAACATCCATTGTCAGTGGTATCTACCAAAACTGAGACAGGCATAGAAAGCATAGCCTAATATAATCTACCGAAAATACATCTCGCACTATACACTATATATGTGATGAAATCATGTTTGGGACAAAATTTTAATGATCACGATACATGAGATTGGATGCTACACTAGTAGGCTATATATGCAAATTACGGTTCTTTTTTTATGCTGTATATTCTTGAGTTTCACAAAATGTTTTGGCTGGAAATAAGCTGTGCTTGAGTATTAATGGTGCACACTTCAGTTCCAAAATCCAAAAAAAAGCCAAAAACTGAAATGACGTGTGATACCACCTCACAGCCTCTCAAGAACTAATTGCAGTTGATTGAAAAAAGTGCCGGATCATGGGAGTTGCCGAACCACAGAGTGCCGGATTAAAGAGGTTGGACTGTAGTATATGTTAGAACAGGAGCAAAACCTTTTATTCATCACAATGGGACAAAAAGAAGGCAAGGCATAACTCAATGATGGCTGCAAGTTGGTGAAGCTGTGATAGACCAGGTTGAGAGCTTAATGAGCTCTCACTCTGTCTACTTCTTAAATGCTGAAAGGGTAGTTAGAGGAGAGTAAAATGCTGCAGCAAGGACTATGATGGATTGCTATAAGATGTAGAGAATTGGCTGCATGCAAACCTTTAAAACATAAGTGGCCACCTTTATGGCTAAAGTGAATGTCTAGGGAGAATATTGCTAATGCAGTGAATGACGTACAGTGCTCCCCAACATTTTTGTGGGGATAGGTTCCAGAACTCACCACGAAAATGCAAAATCCGTGGAAATGCAAAACCCCTCTAAATACGCTTATAACTGCTTGTAACTACCAAATACCCTGTACCACTTAAACTAAAACGCTTATAACTGTCTATTTTAAAAGTTCACTGCCTAATTTAATAGTTCAAACAAAAACATACCTTAAATTATCATACTAAAACAATTTAATATCAATTCAAAGAAAAATACACCCCAAACCATCATCCCAAAACACCCTAAGTCATCTTAGATTACTCTTTTACAACCTTTACTCTTAACTATATATCGCCCCTAAATGCTTATAACAATGATTTACTAATTTTAAAATATTAATATTAATGTAAACACAACAAAATATCTATAAAATTTTTTATACAAATCAAATAAGTGTTTAACCCTCTAACGCCAAGCCTCTATTTACAAAAACGTCACCCGTATGCCGGCGGCGTTCGGGAGTTAGCGCCGAAGCGGAAAAAAGTTTTTTTAAAAAATCACAGCATGTTTAGTTTTAAGATTAAGAGTTCATTTTTGGCTCCTTTTTGTCATTGCCTGAAGTTTTGTATGCAACCATCAGAAATTAAAAAATATCATTATCATATATAAATATTGAAATATATGACAGCACAAAAAAATTTTCATATATAATTTTATACAAATCGCGCTGTGAGCAAAACGGTTAAAGCTAACGGGTTATTTTTTTATTTGTATTGTACACTAAATTGCGATGATTTTGGTATATAACAAATTGTAAAACAATCAAAGCAACACAGAGAAAATATTACCACAAAATGATGCATGAATTCGTAACGTGTGGACGTAAAAAAATGTTTTTTTCAAAAATTCACCATAAATCGAAATATTGTGCTAGAGACTTCCCGTTTGGTGAAAAATGAAGGTAATTGATTGAATATTACTAGACTGTAAGTGTTTTAGCTTACAATTGCAGTTTTCGACCATTTCGGTCGAGTTAAAGTTGACCGAAAGTCGAATTTTTTCTATTTATCGTGATTTATATGAAAATATTTCAAAACTGATAAAAGCTACAACCATGAGTTATTTTCTGTTGTATTCTACATGAAATTGTGCACATTTTCATATATAAAAGTTTATGTAACGACTAATATAAAACGGTGCAAACATTACGACAACGTGACGAAAGAATTTCTGAGATGTTCGGCCGAGTTACCGCGCGGACGTAAGGAAAATGTTTTTTCAAAAATTCACCATAAATCGAAATATTGTGCTAGAGACTTCAAATTTATTGAAAAATTAAGGTAAATGATTGAATATTACTATAATGTAAGAGTTTTGGCTTACAATTGCGTTTTTCGATATTTTCGGTCGAGTTAAATTTGACCGAAGGTTGAAATTTTGGCAATTATCGTGATTTATGTGAAAATATTTCAAAATTGATAAAAGCTACAACCATGAGTTATATTCTGTTGTATTCTACATGAAATTTCGCACATTTTCATATATAAAAGTTTATGTAATGACTAATGTAAAACGATGCAAACATTCCGACAACGTGACGAAAGAATTTCTGAGATGTTCGGCCGAGTTACTGCGTGCAGACGTAAGGAAAAAGTTTTTTTTTTCAGAAATTCACCATAAATCGAAATATTGCGCTAGACACTTCCAGTTTGTTGCAAAATGAAGGTACATGATTGAGTATTAGTAGAATGTAAGAGTTTTAGCTTATAATTGCGTTTTTTTACCATTTCGGTCGAGTTAAAGTTGACCGAAGGTTGAAATTTTGGCAGTTATCGTGATTTATATGAATATTTCAAAACTGATAAAGCTACAACCATGAGTTATTTTCTGTTGCATTCTACATGAAATTGCGCACATTTTCATATACAAAAGTTTATGTAACGACTAATATAAAACGGTGCAAACATTACAACGTGGCGAAAGAATTTCTGAGATGTTCGGCCGAGTTACCGCGCGGACGTAAGGAAAATGTTTTTTCAAAAATTCACCATAAATCGAAATTGTGCTAGAGACTTCAAATTTATTGCAAAATGAAGGTAAATGATTAAATATTACTAGAATGTAAGAGTTTTGGCTTACAATTGCGTTTTTCGACCATTTCGGTCGAGTTAAATTTGACCGAAAGTCGAATTTTTTCTATTTATCGTGATTTATGTGAAAATATTTCAAAACTGATAAAAGCTACAACCATGAGTTATTTTCTGTTGTATTCTACATGAAATTGCGCACATTTTCATATATAAAAGTTTATGTAATGACTAATGTAAAACGATGCAAACATTCCGACAACGTGACGAAAGAATTTCTGAGATGTTCGGCCGAGTTACCGCGCGCAGACGTAAGGAAAAAGTTTTTTTTTCAGAAATTCACCATAAATCGAAATATTGCGCTAGACACTTCCAGTTTGTTGCAAAATGAAGGTACATGATTGAGTATTAGTAGAATGTAAGAGTTTTAGCTTATAATTGCGTTTTTTTACCATTTCGGTCGAGTTAAAGTTGACCGAAGGTTGAAATTTTGGCAGTTATCGTGATTTATAGGAAAATATTTCAAAACTGATAAAAGCTACAACCATGAGTTATTTTCTGTTGTATTCTACATGAAATTGCGCACATTTTCATAAGTAAAAGTTTATGTAACGACTAATATAAAACGGTGCAAACATTACAACGTGGCGAAAGAATTTCTGAGATGTTCGGCCGAGTTACCGCGCGGACGTAAGGAAAATGTTTTTTTCAAAAATTCACCATAAATCGAAATATTGTGCTACAGACTTCAAATTTATTGGAAAATGAAGGTAAATGATTGAATATTACTAGAATGTAAGAGTTTTAGCTTACAATTGCGTCTTTCGACCATTTCGGTCGAGTTAAAGTTGACCGAGGGTTGAAATTTTGGCAGTTATCGTGATTTATGTGAAAATATTTCAAAACTGGTAAAAGCTACAACCATGAGTTATTTTCTGTTGTATTCTACATGAAATTTCGCACATTTTCATATATAAAAGTTTATGTAATGACTAATGTAAAACGATGCAAACATTCCGACAACGTGACGAAAGAATTTCTGAGATGTTTGGCCGAGTTACCGCGCGCAGACGTAAGGAAAAAGTTTTTTTAGAAATTCACCATAAATCGAAATATTGCGCTAGACACTTCCAGTTTGTTGCAAAAATGAAGGTACATGATTGAATTAGTAGAATGTAAGAGTTTTAGCTTATAATTGCGTTTTTACCATTTCTGTCGAGTTAAAGTTGACCAAAGGTTGAAATTTTGGCAGTTATCGTGATTTATAGGAAAATATTTCAAAACTGATAAAAGCTACAACCATGAGTTATATTCTGTTGTATTCTACATGAAATTGCGCACATTTCCATATATAAAGCTTTATGTAACGACTAATATAAAACAGTGCAAACATTACGACAACGTGACGAAAGAATTTCTGGCGCAGAAAAAGTTTTTTTCAAAAATTTACCATAAATCGAAATATTGTGCTAGAGACTTCCAATTTGTTGGAAATTGAAGGTAAATGATTGAGTATTACTAGAATGTAAGATTTTAGCTTACAATTGCGTTTTTACCATTTCGGTCGAGTCAAAGTTGACTGAAGGTTGAAATTTTGGCAGTTATCGTGATTTATATGAAAATATTTCAAACTGATAAAGCTACAACCATGGGTTGTATTTTTGCTGTATTTTACATGAAATTGCGCACATTTTCATATATAAAACTTTATGTAACGGCTAATATAAAACAGTGCAAAAATTACGACAAAGTGACAAAAGAATTTCTGAAATTTTCGGCCGAGTTACCGCGCGGATGTAAGGAAAAGTTTTTAAAAAAATTCACCATAAATCGAAATATTGTGCTAGAGACTTCCAATTTGTTTGCAAAATGAAGGTAAATGATTGAATATTACTAGAATGTAAGAGTTTTGGCTTACAATTGCGTTTTTCGACCATTTCGGTCGAGTCAAATTTGACAAGGTTGAAATTTTTGTAGTTGACGTACAGTACGTCCTCGGCACAACAGACAATTTTAGTCGATGTATGATACGTCAGTCGGCGTTTGGGGTTAATACAAATTAACCCTTAAACGCCGACTGGACTTATCGTCGTTGACTAAAACTGTCTGTCGGGTCCCAGTGGACGTACCGTCGTCGACTACAAAAATTTCAACCTACGATCAACTTTGACTCGATCGAAATGGTAAAAAACGCAATTGTAAGCTAAAACTCTTACATTCTAGTAATATTCAATCATTTACCTTCATTTTGCAACAAAATTGGAAGTCTCTAGCACAATATTTCAATTTATGGTGAATTTTTTGAAAAACTCTTTCCTTATGTCGCGCGGTAACTCGGCCGAAAATTTCAGAAATTCTTTCAGAAATTCTTTCGTAATTTTTTGCACCGTTTTATGTTAGCTGCCGTTACATAAAGTTTTATATATGAAAATGTGCGCAATTTCATGTAAAATACAACAAATAACAACCCATGGTTGTAGCTCTTATCGGTTTGGAAATATTCTCACATAAATCATGATGTGCCAAAATTTCAACCTTCAGTCAACTTTGACTCGACCAAAATGGCTGAAAATTGCAATTGTAAGCTAAAACTCTTACATTCTAGTAATATTCCATCATTTACCTTCATTTTGCAACAAATTGGAAGTCTCTAGCACAATATTTCGATTTATGGTGAATTTAAAAAAACTTTTTCCTTACGTCCGCGCGCGGTAACTCGGCCGAAAACCTCAGAAATTCTTTCGTCACTTTGTCGTAATGTTTGCACCATTTTATATTAGTCGTTACATAAAGTTTTATATATGAAAATATGCGCAATTTCATGTAGAATACAACAAAAATAACTCATTGTTGTAGCTTTTATCAGTTTTGAAATATTTTCATATAAATCACGATAAAATGCCAAAATTTCAACCTTCGGTCAACTTTGACTTGACTGAAATGGTCGAAAAACGCAATTGTAAGCTAAAACTCTTACATTCTAGTAATATTCAATCATTTACCTTCATTTTGCAATAAATCGGAAGTCTCTAGCACAATATTTCAATTTATGGTGAATTTTTGAAAAAAAACTTTTTCCTTACGTCTGCGCGGTAACTCGGCCGAAAATCTCAGAAATTCTTTCGTCACTTTGTCGTAATGTTTGCACCGTTTTTCTAATAGTCGTTACATAAAGTTTTATATATGAAAATGTGTACAATTTCATGTAGAATACAAGAAAAAATAACTCATGGTTGTAGCTTTATCAGTTTTGAAATATTTTCATATAAATCACGATAAATAGAAAAATTCGACTTTCGGTCAACTTTAACTCGATCGGAATGGTTGAAAACTGCAACTGTAAGCTGAAAACACTTACAGTCTAGTAATATTCAATCAATTACCTTCATTTTGCAACAAACTGGAAGTCTCAAGCACAATATTTCGATTTATGGTGAATTTTTGAAAAAAACTTTTTTTTACATCTACACGTTATGAATTCATGCATCATTTTGTGATAATATTTTCTCTGTGTTGCTTTGATCGCTTTACAATTTGTTATATACCAAAATCATCGCAATTTTGTGTACGATAACAAAGAAAAAAAATAACTCATTAGCTTTAACCGTTTTGCTCACAGCGCGATTTGTATACAATTATATATGACATTTTTTTTTGCGCTGTCATATATATTTCAATATTTATATATGATAATATTTTTTTTCATTTCTGATGGTTGCATACTAAACTTCAGGCAATGACAAAATAGGAGCCAAAAATGAACTCTTAATCTTAAAAACTAAGCATGATGTGATTTTTTGAAAAAAACTTTTTTTCCGCTTCGGTGCTAACTCCCGAATGCCGCCGGCATATGGCAGACACTTTTGTAAATAGAGGCTCGGCGTTTAAGGGTTAAATAAATCTGTCTTACAGAGCATTTGACAACCAATCAAGTTACCTCTGTGTATATAAGCATAGCCGTTTTCTCTCATAGTATTGAAGTCGTTCCATTTTCCTTTTACATTGGTAAAAACAATTAAAATTATCACTAATTCCCTTTTTTCGTAGAGCAACACTGTTTATTCACTAATTACAGGCAGTCCCCGGTTTACGATGGGTCCGGCTTACGACGTTCCGAGGTTACGATGCTTTTCAAATATACTCATCAGAAATGATTTCCCGGTTTACAATGCATGTTCGGGGTTACGACGTGTCGTACGCCGATCCGACGGAAGAAATATGGCTCCAAAACGGCAGAATAATCAAAATTTGGAGGTTTTTTTGATGCAAAACTCAATAAAAATGCAGTTTACATCGTTTTCAATACACCCAAAGCATTAAAAGTAAGGTTTTCTTAGGATTTTTGACGATTTTCGACGATTTTTCGGTTTACGACGCGGCGGAAGAACGGAACCCCCGTCGTAAACCAGGGACTGCCTGTACTGTATTTTTCCATACAGTATTGTGTTCAGACTAAATATACTGTTAACCTTATTCCAGGGTGGACCCCAGAATGAGCATAACAGGGTTACGATTCTCTCTCTCTCTTTAAGAGTAATGTAAGTTGTATTTGAAATATTACTGTAGAGTGTTTTTGGATGTTAACACACTGTACAATATCTGAAATATTCGCTAATTATTTTAATTTTACTTTCCAGTCTGGTTTTACTGAAATGCAAAAAGTTGTATGTACAACGTGGAAAATAAGGAAAAAATGAATGACAAAGTAACACCAAGTTTATCTATAAAACTATGCTGTACAAAACAAATAAATTATTTGTTTTGTACAGTATAGTTTTATAGATAAATTTGATGTTTCTTTGTCATTAATTTTTTTTTTATATTCTCCATGCTGTAATTAAAAATTTTTGCATTTCAATAAAAGCAGACTGGAAAATAAACTGAAAATAACTAGCGAATATTTTAGATATTGTACAGTATGCTCTATCATACAAAAACACTCTACAGTAATATCATTTCAAATACATCTTACATTACCCTCAACGAGAGAGAGAGAGAGAGAGAGAGAGAGAGAGAGAGAGAGAGAGAGAGAGAGAGAGAGAGAGAGAGAGAGAGAGAGAGAGAGAGAGAGAGAATTGTAAACTTTTTATGCTCATTCTGGGGTCCACCTCGGAATGAGCTTAGCAGGTACAGTAGTACAGTATAAGTACTGTATTATATATAATTTTCATCATAAAAATCTGTATTTAGTCATGAACATAATATGAAAAAATTCAGTAATTAGTGAATAGTGTTGCTCTATGAAAGAAAGTGAATTAGTAATAATTTTAGAGATACAGTCCATAGAAAAAATTCGCGAATTGGTAAAAGTTCCTGTGGAAAAGTGAGATATGTTCCATAAAAATCCATGACAAAATGAAGTGTGGAAAATTGAAGCGTGAAAAAGCAGGGTTATAAATGAACTTATTATAATGTTAAACGACATATGTACATATAATATATTCTAAGCATATAGTCAATAGTGACATGTTTATATTCTCTCTACTTAAACAGTATGTTCTAGTTTCCAGGTCTTTATCACTACTATATACTCACATTGTTAAGTGTTTCTAAAGACAAAAGAGGACATCTTCACATATAAACTAATATGTAAGATAGCCTATAAAATAATTTCTGAACTTTTCACAAAAATTCTGATCTCAAAGCAGGATTCATAGGCCAAAAAGAATTTTTTAACTGTCTAGAGTGGTGTGTGAACCTGACAGGGTAAAAAGTTGTGAATCATTTTGGAAGAAACCTCCAGGGTCAACATATGCTCATAAAATTTCAAATTGAGGAAATAAGCAGATAAACAATCTGCAGCTGAAATAATGAAATTATGTAACTGCTGGCTTAGGATAATCAGGAGTCACTCATGAGATAACTTTGATGTAAAATGGTTTAAAATATTACCATCTCCTACAACTGCTGAAAACTACCATGCTTCAGATAATAGCAGACAGACTTAAACAATTTTTTGGTAAAAGGAGGTGTCCTTACCAGTTGTGCAGGAGTTGATATGTTGAAATGCAAACTCTAAATCATCATCTGGAGTTTTATTGGCTGGGGATCTAACATGACAATGAAATCTGTAAATATCAAATAAACCACATCACACTGAAGGAAAGTATGGTAACTTTCTAGAAAAAAAAAGATTATCAGCATCAAAACTTCTGACTTATAAAAGCAAATGCAATTAGAAACAACTTAACCTCTTGGATTACTAAGATGTACTGATGCATCATCCAAAATCCTAGCTGAATTATGTTCTGATGCATAATTTCATGCAATTCAGGCACTTTCTAAAACCCTCATTTTCACACATCCCTTATCTTTCTGCTTTTTTTTTAACATACCATAAAATACCATAAAAAACAGGTTTTGACGTAGGAAAAAAACTATTTTTGGTAGCTGCAGTGATTCCTTGAAGGAGTTAGTCTTATGGTCCCTGGGGGGCTCCATAAGATAAACCAACCCATTTCAAAGAATTCTCTTCTAGTTGGTCTCAGCCAGTATAGTGCACGTTGACACTGACAGAGTATAGGATTCAAGACAAGAGGGCGCTTTCTCTTGTCTACAGTATAGTGACTGCCTAGATTCTTCCTTGTCTTAACCTGCAGATGTGGCAACCGCACATCAAACGTCGTCCACTATCGTGGCAACCACGCACTCTGTGCAAGACTATTTACCTCTTACTCTCTTTCAGGTCTGTGCAGCATAACTATTCACCCAAATCCCATGCCTTTTCGTCAGGGAAAGTGGTTGGGTTTGAGGACTCACAGTGGCTACCAAAAATAGGTTTTTCCTACATCAAAACCTGTTTTTTGATAGCCCAGCCGCTGTTCGTCCTCAAAGGAACTTGCCAAAGAAATTGACAAGTGATGAAATGGCTCAGCTCTCAAAATTCAATCCCAACAACCCAGATAAAATTTTTGTCCAAGGTTAAGCCACAAGTTATAAACCACATTCTTTATTCCAGACACCCACTGGGGTTTGGCAACAAAGCACATGAAACTAAACACGAACTTACAATTATTAAGATGTAGTTCTAAAGTGACTTTACCTAAATATGCTGGGTCTGGCTGCGGTACTGTTACACCTTTCCCAGCGATAAACCTTAAGTGCTTGAACCGGGCATAAGTTTTATTTGACAAATTGAGTTCCTGTATCAGAATAGGAGATTTTCTCTTTAAAGGGTTTTCATTCTTGGCTCTATGAGTAATGTAGTATTGTCCCCGTCTAATAGAGCCCAGTTAACCAATGCGAGCTCCTGATGCAAAAGCAGTCAAGATCACCTTTTGCAGAATATATGTGTAGTTGTACTGTAATGGGGCCAATGAACTGAGGGGCTGACAGAAGCCTAAGCACCTTATTCAGGGACCCAGGAATGGGAAGCCTTGAAGGAGCAGGTCTTTGCAATGACAAAGACCGGGGTAGGGACATAACAATTTCTATGTTAGAATCAAAGCAAGGTTTCCGACAATGCTGCATTGTATGCCATGATTGTTGTAACAGAAAGGCACTTGTTTTCAAAAGATTTATAAGGAAATGTAGAAGTATTTCAACAGAGATCTCAACTGGTCTCTCAGCATGGATATAATATAACCATACTTTCCATACAGACTACAGTATTATTGTTGAAGAGATGATGTCGTTAGCTTTTGCACTAGGTACCTAGCAATGTTGAGTGGGTAATTTTCATGGTAGACAAGATTTTAGAAACCCACACATGAAGGTCTCGGCTCAGCAAGGAGGACGGGTAGATGACTTTCCTTCCTACTGTCTGGGATAGAACAGCAGACAATAATAAAATTGAGTTCTTTGCCTGTTGTTGAAGGAATAGGAACTAATGCCTGTACGGCTAATTTGGGGCTATTAAGTAAGCAGTTCCATTGAATGGAGGAAATGGTATATTGTCCTCTATTTGTTCAAGTCTTGTAGGAATGCATCTCTTGCTATTGCCTGATTGTCCAGGTTCGGAGACACATGGGAAGTCCCTGCTTATTGGCGGCTTCAGCTAACAGTGTTTCGGTTTTACGATGCTTGGCTAATGACATTATTAACCAGATTTTCGGCGCTGATAAGCGATTATTGGCATTGGTAGGTGGTTTATTGGCATCGGTAGGAAGTTTATCGGCTACATTAAGCTATTTTTTGAGCCGGTAAGCGGTTTATCGGCATCAGTAAGCGGCCTATCAATGCTGATTGGTGCTTACGGCATCATAAACACAATTTATTACCATAATTAATGTGATGATCCGGTTATTGACGATTTTCGGTTATAGGCGCTTGGCCGGGAACAGAACCCCGGCTGTTAACCAGGAAGCCCTGCCTACACTGGAAGTTGATGGTTCTCACATGTGGCAAACAGGTCCACTTCTGGATATGGAAGCATGTTGGCAATTAACTGAAAGGAGTGATTGTCTAACATCCACTCGGTTGAGGTTGTTGTCTGATACTACATTGCAAGACCTTGTGAGGTGAACACGAGCCCAACCTCTTGATGCAGGACATTGCAGCCCTGTTATTTAGGACCAATAAAGTGTGTGTCCCTTTTTGGAGGTTTCAGTTTTCCAAGAGATAGGAAGACAGCCAATAGCTCCAGAAAGTTGATATGAGACTTCCTCAGAGCAGGTGACCACCTCCCTGCTACCTGACAATCCTCCCAAAGGCCTCCCCAACCTGTCAAGAAGGCATCCGTGTGTATTATCACTTGTACAGACAGAGGAGTCCAGGTGACCTGTTTTGCCAGAAACCCCTTCCAGGTCCATGGCTGAAGTACTTCCCTAACTTTTTGACTCCTTTCATGAAGTCGATCACGATTCTTTTTCTTGCATGCGATAGTCAGAATTTGTTTACATTTTTGTGTTTTAGTTGCAATCTGAAGATTGGATCTACCACAGATGCCAACTGTAACAGGACCATTATGCTCCAACTGATGCCTGGAAAGGCTGGGCTCTGCAAGGAACCCTTTCAGTTCCTTTCTTATTTTGTTTTGAGTATTGGTGGGGAAAGACAACTGGCCGTGAAGAGTATCCCAAGTCCCAGCCACTGAAAGTGTCTGCTGGGTGTAAGATGGGATTTGTTCCGATATATTAGAAGGCCTTTTGCTTGGAGCCTGTCGACTACCACTCTTAAACTTCGTCAGCACTCTTCTCTGGAGGGGTCCCCAGATTAGCCAATCATCTAGGTAGACTACCAGTTGAATTCCTTCTTTTCTGAGTTCCCGGACAACTACTGTTGTTTATTTTTTAAAGATTCTTGGGAATATTTTAGCCTAAACTGTATGACCTTGAATCTGTATGTTACCTTTCCCTACCCAGAACCCAAAGAAGGGTTGAAAGGAAATGGTGATAAGGACATGTCAGTATGTGTCTTTCAGATCTGTAGAAATGGTCCAGGTCCCTTGCGGAATGATTGAGTGTACTTGGGCAACAGTAGTCATCCGAAAACTGTGTCAAACAATGTGTTTTATTCAATTTTGATAGGTCAAGGATCACCCTCCATTCGGACGAATCCTTCTTGGGAACACTAAAGAGATGTGCTTGGTGGAGAATATATGTATGTTTCTGGGGAAGGATGAAACCATTTCCATCCTAGCACATTTAGGATAATACTGTCCCCAAGGGAAGGACTTCCATTGCATGTGATGCTGTAGGAGACAACTCCCGACCATACCATTCTTATTGGGCTCCACCTTTTCTCTTGCCTCTAATAATCCTGCTTTGAAAGGGATGTGTTTGCTGCTGTTGTCTCTTGCTCTGTTGTTGTTGGAAAGACCCTTTAGGGCAGTGGTTCTTAACCACAGGGTCATGACCCAAAGTTGGGCTGCCAAACCTTTTCAATGGGACCCCAAGTGTTATAATTTTATAAGCTTATTTCCCAATACTCTTATTATAATTATTATTATTAGAGAAAATATTGTATTAAGGATACATAATTCATTGATATCTAAGCAGAACATTATAGAGACATGGAACATTTAACTGAGGTCTGAAATCTTCCCAACATAGACACTTGCCTTTTAAATTTAACAGCTGTTGAATGGCGAGGGTGGAGGAAACCGTGGGTTGGTGTGGCTGAGCCACTGAGTGATGACATGGAAACAGTGTCAATTATGTTTCAACTGCTCAAGTTGGAAGGTGAGATAAATGATACTGCATCAGTTTTTATCGATTTATTGTTCCCGAGATAGTTGTATATTAGTGTTTTTAATGTACTGTACGTTTGTGTCATTTTTGTATAGTAATGTTTTAATGTAAATATTTAGTGTCCTGTATGTATTTAACTGTGGATTATATTTTTTTATTCCTAGACTCTAAGAATAAAAAAATATAAGCATAAGTTTTTAATTCCTAAACTCTAGGAACAGAAAAAAATATAAGCATGATTATATAAAAAGAAAATGTTTATGAGGGGATGGGTCACCATGGTTAATTTGGAAAAGATTTTGGATCATTGCCAAAAAGGTTAAGAACCACTGCATTAGGGGGCAAGTGGAGGTTGTATGACTCAGAGTCATGATGAAACTTCTTTGGTTTAGGAAAAGGAAAACTCCTAAGTCCGTTGCTTCCCGGATTCTCCTTTTCCAAGGGGAGTATATGTTGTACAGTTTTGTTGTCAGGCTCGTTCACTGAGTTGAGCCACAACAGACTCCTCAAAAAGGTCCTTACAGAAGGGGTTAGAATGTAATGAGGAAAATACATTGGGGAAAGACATATTGGAGCCCACCATTTTTTCCATTCTAGCCTTTATGCAACATCATAGAAAATCACAGAGAGCTCCCCAAAGAGTTTGCATAAGTGTTTTGGCTACATCAGCAAACATTGTTCTAGAGGGTTCTGGAAGCCTTCTAATAGAAATTTCCAGCATACTAGTAAAGGTTATGATATTGAGGAGGTGGAGCCTAGCATGAAATTCAGCCAAGGCTGTCTCCTCTGAGATTTTTCTCATAGGGGTCCCAAACTGTTGTGTAGCCATGTCCAGAGGGAGCTTTTTCTATCAAAAGGAAGGACAAGTGTTGTCCATTCCTTAGCAGAATTATCAGACACCAGGATGATGGAGACAAATGGCTTTAATTCTGCTACTGGCTCAAGTTTCCCAGTTACCACAAAATTTTGAAAATTTGCCTTCACATGATTAATTGTTTTAAAAGTGAAAGGACAGAAAGGTGGGACTACCCAGTGAGTATATTGAGGTCTTATCTAAAATAGATGTGAAACTCCGTTCTCCACTGACCTGATAACAGGTCTCTTCTAGGGCTTTCAGTGCTACATTCTTAAGTAGGATAACTGTCTCCTTCAGCGGTTTCTCAATGCCTACTGAAGGAGGTACTAAGCGCCATTCAGTATTAGGAAACCCTACCCTGTCCTGAAATTCTACATGTTCAGTTTCAATCATGGTTTTCCTTTTATTAATAAGGTATTTACCATTAGGAGAGAAGATACACATTGAGGCGCTGCACCAAGGGTTATCAGTATCATCAGGGGCGGTTACTGGAGCCCCAACTATCCTTTGATTTGAAGTTTCTTAGCCAGACTGGCCTTATTGTTGCTAACAGTTGGAGCTCTAAACCCAGACTCTGCCCAGGAAGGCTGTGCAGCCACTTTATTCTATGTTTAAAGGCTGAGAATTTCTTGCATCTCATATCTAATTCAGTGTCCAGGACTGACCTGAATTCCTGTTTGGAATCATGGATAATGTCTCTGATATATTGACGCTCAGTAGCAAGGACATCCTTGATACTGTTCATAATTTCCTTGCGGACATCAGCAAATGCAGCAAGTGTTATTTCCCTATTAGGGGAGCTTGTGTCATTTGATTGTGCCTAGGCAGATGTATTGTGACTGCCTGGCAACAAAAGATCAGCAGTCCTGGTTGAATTACTATACCCCGCAGAAGATACAGACTTCAGATGGGATTTGGTGGCCCCTATTAGGATCCCCCTTCATTATCTGATTGCTGCATGGGAGAGATTTTCATCTGGGGTACTATCTCTCTCATGCACAGCTGAAGGCTATGTCCCTGGTCTTTCTGGGTTCAGCAGAGCATTTTCAGCGGCAATATCCACTTCATGTCAAATAAAAGGGACATCACCCCCAAGTAAAGACTCCTCTTTTCCATCAGCAGAGGTGACTTGGGAGTTACTAAGAACCGATGCTTTCGGGTTTTGGCCCAAACATAGGTTCTGTTTGGGAATGGAGGAAAATATACTCTGCCAGAGTTTTGCTGGAAAGATGTAGTCTCCTCCTTCCGTATCTTACTGAAACCTAGGACCCAACGAGACAGCTCAAAGCGAGTGTTTTGTTCTTAAAACTTGTTGCCAAAAGCATGTTACAAATTTCACACATGTCTGGAGACCAACCATATTCCCCTTTACTACAAGAGCTACATTCATGGCAGGTGATATGGGCCATAGCTACTGGTGATAAGCGAACCGAGCAATTCGCTGTGGCACACTTTGTCTGTGGGTCTTGCATAATAGCTGCTCTGTAGTGATATAAGGAACAAGTTTTTATTAGAAACTACTTGGTACTAACCATCTATAATCCCTGTACAGATAGTACACTCAGAATACTACATGGTAACTTGGTCACAAGTGTGTAGCTGTAGAATAATATTATAACAATGGTTATCCATACGGCAGTAGTAAGTACTACCATGTTCATAGTTACTACGATAAACTGTCTTAAATTTATTCTCACAAAATGTTAGATGTGTTAATTATTTGTACTAACTTCAGTACAACTAGAGTAAATCACGTTAACTCTGGCACAAGTATGTAACTAAACACCTGTATTTGCGTTTTCACGATTCGCGGGCTCATGTATTCGCGGATTTCTCTGTGGAACGTATCTACCCATTATTCGCAGAAAATTTGCCCATTCACGGTATTTTTCACTGAGAAATATTCATTAATTTCTGTATTTTCATATAATTTTCATGACTAAATGCACTTTTTGTGATAAAAATATTAAAATACTAAGGTATAAGCATTTTTAGAGGGTTTTTCTTGTGCTTAAACTATCAAAATAGGCAGTTCTAAGTTTTTTTTAGCAGGGTTTTAAGTATTTGAGGATTTTAGCTATTCGTGGGGAGGTGTGGTACGCATCCCCCGAGAATATGGGGGGTTTACTGTAGCCATATTGTTGTAGAGATAGTCCCTGGGTTACAATAGGCTCGGCTTATGTTCCGAGCTTATAGTGCAGCAGATAAAATAATTTTCTCCCAAAAATACTTCACTTAACCCTTAAACGTCGACTGGATGTATCGTACGTCGACTAAAATTGTCTGTCGGGTGCCGAGTGGACGTACTGAACGTCGACTACAAAAAGTTTTTTAAATATTCACGGAAAAATAGTTATAGGCCTAGTTTGCAAAAGATTTTAAATCACGCGCCTTGAGGGATGCTGGGAGTTCATGGATCACGCTGTTGTTTTGTTTACAAGCGTTACCAAGCTGCGCATGCGCGAATTTCTTTCTTCTCACACTACAGAGCATCAGCGACGCATCTCAGAAATTCTTTCGTCACTTTGTCGTAATTTTTGCACCGTTTTATATTAGCCGTTACATATAAAGTTTTATATATGAAAATGTACGCAATTTCATGTAGAATACAACAAAATACAACCCATGGTTGTAGCTTTTATAAGTTTTGAAATATATTTTTATATAAATCACGATAAGTGCCAAATTTTCAACCTTCGGTCAACTTTGACTCGACCGAAAAGGTCGAAAAACACAATTGTAAGCTAAAACTCTTACATTCTAATAATATTCAATCATTTACCTTCATTTTGCAACAAATTGGAAGTCTCTAGCACAATATTTCGATTTATGGTGAATTTTTGAAAAAACTTTTTCCTTACATCCGCGTGGTAACTCGGCCGAAAATCTCAGAAATTCTTTCGTCACTTTGTCGTAATTTTTGCACCATTTTATATTAGCCGTTACATAAGGTTTTATATATGAAATTGTGCACAATTTCATGTAGAATACAACAAAAACAACCCATGGTTGTAGCTTTTATCAGCTTTGAAATATTTTCATATAAATCACGATAAGTGCCAAAATTTCAACCTTCGGTCAACTTTGACTCGACCGAAATGGTCGAAAAACGCAACTGTAAGCTAAAACTCTTACATTCTAGTAATATTCGATCATTTACCTTCATTTTGCAACAAATTGGAAGTCTCTAGCACAATATTTCGATTTATGGTGAAATTTTGAAAAAAACTTTTTCCTTACGTCCATGTGCGGTAACTCGGCCGAAAATCTCAGAAATTCTTTCATCACTTTGTCGTAATGTTTGCACCGTTTTATATTAGCCATTACATAAAGTTTTATATATGAAAATGTGCACATTTTCATGTAGAATACAACAAAAAATAACTCATGGTTGTAGCTTTTATCAGCTTTGAAATATTTTCATATAAATCACGATGTGCCAAAATTTCAACCTTCGGTCAACTTTGACTAGAACGAAATGGTCGAAAAACGCAATTGTAAGCTAAAACTCTTACAGTCTAGTAACATTCAATCATTTACCTTCATTTTGCAACAAACGGGAAGTCTCTAGCACAATATTTCGATTTATGGTGAATTTTTGAAAAAATTTTTCCTTCCCTCCACTCGGTAACTGCTGAAAATCTCAGAATTTCTTTAGTCACCTTGTCGCAATTTTCGCACAGTTTTATATTAGGCCTTACATAAAGTGTTATACATGAAATTGTGCGCAATATCATGTAGAATACAACAAAAAATAACTCATGGTTGTAGTTTTTATCAGTTTTGAAATATTTTCATATAAATCACGATAAATAGAAAAAATTCGACCTTCGATCAACTTTAACTCGACCGAAATGGTCGAAAACTGCAACTTATAAGCTAAAAACACTTACAGTCTAGTAATATTCAATCAATTACTTTAATTTTGAAACAAATGGGAAGTCTCTAGCACAATATTTCGATTTATGGTGAATTTTAGAAAAAACTTGTTTTTACGTCCGCACGTTACGAATTCATGCATCATTTTGTGATAATATTTTCTCTGTGTTGCTTTGATCGTTTTACAATTTGTTATATACCAAAATCATCGCAATTTAGTGTACAATACAACGAAAAAAAATAACTCATTAGCTTTAACCGTTTTGCTCACAGCGCGATTTGTATACAATTATATATGAAATTTTTTTTCACGCTGTCATATATTCCAATATTTATATATGATAATGATATTTTTTTAATTTCTGATGGTTGCATACTAAACTTCAGGCAATGACAAAAAAAGGAGCCAAAAATGAACTCTTAATCTTAAAAAATTAAGCATGCTGTGATTTTTTTAAAAAAACTTTTTTTTCCGCTTCGGCGCTAACTCCCGAACGCTGTCGGCATACGACAGACACTTTTGTAAATAGAGGCTCGGGGTTCAAGGGTTAATGATACAAGCATGAAATTTGCTACATATTTTCTCCATAGGCCACTTTTTGAAAATTACTGGGTGTCCAATCAAAATCCTAAAATGACTGCTGTTTTTCAAGATGACTGCTAGTCAAGGTTTTCACATGGGACTCATGTGCCCCTGGTCATGTTTTTGTGCATCTGTTTTGGTTATACACATTTTAGGCAGTCACCAAGCAAAAGTAAAATGTATTTCTGTTAAAGATTTCATATAGCATATATAAAGAAAGATGGCATCCAACATGGCAGCCCAGAATCTTAAATAATCACGTCTCAGGATTCAGTACGCATGGAAAAATGTCTTCCTGTTCAATATAATAGTTTGCATGTCTATATACAATTTAGGTGATGGTTTTATCTTTTCAGCACACAACCAGAGCACACTGGTGACTTCACTGCTGTGTAATTCAGCATGGGGTTCAGTGTCAGCCAATCTTGCTTTACTTACGCTCTGTACTTAAGTGTCCCAAATGCTGTCTAACAACCCCATATCAATTAGCTGGTAGAAAGTATATATATATAGTTGGTGAATACAGAAGGAATACTAACAGCGGCACAAGATCAGGCCCTAAGAACCAGATATGTTCAAAGAACAATAGATGGAAATAACATCTCACCCATATTAAGGAAGTGCAATATGAAAGACGAGACCATAAACCACATAGCAAGCCAATGTCCGGCGCTTGCACAGAACCAGTACAAAGAGAGGCATGATTCAGTAGCAAAAGCCCTCCACTGGAGCCTGTGCAAGAAACACCAGCTAGCTTGCAGTAATAAGTGGTACAAACACCAACCTGAGGGAGTGATAGGAAACGATCAGGCAAAGATCCTCTGGGACTATGGTATCAGAACAGATAGGGTGATATGTGCCAATAGACCAGAGGTGACATTGATTGACAAAATCAAGAAGAAAGTATCACTCATTGACATCGCAATACCATGGGACACCAGAGTAGATGAGAAAGAAAGAGAAAAAATAATAAGCATCAAGACCAAAAAATTGAAATAAGAAGGATATGGGATATGCCAGTGGAAATTGTACCCATAATCATAAGAACCCTAGACACGATACTAAGATCCCTGAAAACGAATCTGGAAAAACTAGATGCCGAAGTAGCTCCAAGACTCATGCAGAGGAGTGTGCTACTAGAAACAGCGCACGTAGTAAGAAAACTGATTGACTCCCAAGGAGCCCTGATGCAACTCAGAACCCCGCACTATAAAAACCACCCAGTCGAACAGGATGACTGTGATAAAAAACAACAATAATAATAATAATAATAATAATAATAATAATAATAATAATAAAAAATATATTGTAATATATACATATTTAAAAATACAGTATATATATATATATATATACACACATATTTACATACATAATACTATTATATATATATACATATATATATATATATATATATATATATATATATATATATATATATATATATATATATATATATATATATATATATATATATATATACATATATATATATATATATATATATATATATATATATATATATATATATATATATATATATATATATATATATATACATTACACATTACGGGTGAAAAATAAGAGATGGGGTGTAGGTCTGGCAAACAACTTTATTTCCAAGCCATGGGACGAAGGCTTGGAAATAGTCAAAACCAGGTCAGGACCTACACCCTGCCTCTTATTTTTCACCTTCATATATACATATATATATATATATATATATATATATATATATATATATATATATATATATATATATATATATATATATATATATATATATATATATATATATATATATATATATATATATATATATATATATATATATATATATATATATATATATATCTATATTATATAGGTGAAAAATAATAGATGGGGTGTAAATGTCCTGGCCGGTTTCAACTTTTTTAAGCCATGGACGAAGGCTTGAAATAGTCAAAACCGGTCAGGACCTACACCCTGCCTTTATTTTTCACCTTTCATATATATATATATATATATATATATATATATATATATATATATATATATATATATATATATATATATACTCACACATTACCACAGGAGAAAAATAAGAGATGGGGTGTAGGTCCTAGCCGGTTTCAACTTTATTTCCAAGCCATGGACGAAGGCTTGGAAATAGTCAAAACCGGTCAGGACCTACACCCCGTCTCTTATTTTTCACCTGTGGTAATGTGTGATAAATGAATCACGTACAAGAGATAATAATCACATATATATATATATATATATATATATATATATATATATATATATATATATAATATATATATATATATACACACATACAGGCAGTCCCCGGTTTACGACAAGGGTTCCGTTTTTCCACCGCGTCGTAAACCAAAAATCGCTGTAAACCAAAAAATTATCGAAAATCGTCAAAAATCCTAAGAAAACGTTGCTTTTAATGCTTTGGGTGTAATGAAAACGATGTAAACTGCATTTTTATTGAGTTTTTCATAAAAAAAAAACTCCAAATTTTGATTATTCTGCCGTTTTGGAGCCATATTTCTTCCGTTGGATCAGCGTACGACGCGTCATAACCCCGGAACATGCGTTGTAAACCGGGAAATAATTTCTGATGAATATATTTGAAAAGCGTCATAACCTCGAAACGTCGTAAGCTGGACCCATCATAAACTGGGGACTGCCTGTATATACACACACACACACACACACACATACGAGTATATATATATATATATATATAACGAGGACAGAATTAACACCTTTTGAAGGTGTACGTAACGTGCTCCAACGATCTTTATTCATGAAACGGAGGCGTATGAACGTTCGCTCACGGCAACACTTACATTTTTCTCCTTTTCTCTCTCTCTCTCTCTCTCTCTCTCTCTCTCTCTCTCTCTCTCTCTCTCACCGCGTATCACCTCTCTCTCTCTCTCTCTGTGTATCGCCTCTCTCTCTCTCTCTCATCGTTTTCCGAAGTTGAACAACCCGAATCGCACTCATTCTCACCAAATCAACTAAATGGACCATTTAAAGAAACGCAATAGTTTCTACAAAAATAGGTTTATTATTCAAATAACCCAACAAGAAATGAATAAAACAAAGCAAAGATTAAAATGCATAATAAATGAAATATCGAGTTAGATAACTAAACTCTGAACTATAAAACACTTCTGATTAAAGAAGTCTCACTATGGCTAATAGCCTGAAAATATCCAAACTCACACATACTCCCCAAATCAATAATTAGTCATGTCAAAACCAGTCTACCACATGTTATTCGAAACAGTCCACACTGTCCACCGACATCTGTCCACAGACATCTGTCGGAAGAATCAAACATGATAGAAAACTCCCAAAAATATATGAAATGCAAAACACAATAATGGAAAGTGTAAAATGCATAGCCAAGATATGGCAAACGTAACATGACAAAATAATAATATGAAAGAGGTATGAATATTCATATTAAATCTCCCACACCAGTTCAAAAGTTCATAATGATTAGAAAATCATGGTAAAAAATCACAAGTTCAATTTTCTCCCATAAAAACAGAGATTTCAAAGTCTACCTTATCTGCCGTTCAAAGCCTGGATCCTCTCCAAAGCTACGTCTAGACAACTGCAGTTCTATCACGTTAATGAACGATCAAACTCACTTTTTAGGGCAGATTTTGGCACAATCTAGATCAAATTAACGCACGTACTCACGAATATACATAACACTTCGGAAGATCACCTGACCGCAACATTGCTGAGGAATCAAACTATTTGTTGAACACAAAGATTTTACCTCGAGTCTCTCGACCTACTTCCATCTGACTCCATAAATTCTTTCATCACATCTTAAAGCATTGAAGCTATGAAATGCATATATGTGTGTCCTTTAAAACTTGTAGCAGCCATATTTTCTGAAATAGAGCTCAGCCACCACATAAGAGCGTCTCGCTCTCCTTAACGGCAAACTAAAACAAAAGCATATGTATAAAACATAACAGAATAGAGCTATGCTCAATCAGCAATGTCTACTGCACTGCAGCTTTAAGGACTGCTCTCATGACGCACTTCCAAAGTCACTGGGGTTGAGTTCTTAGAGCCTTTACATGTAATCTTACAAACACGAATAAGCTTTACTACCCCCACAACAAGAATTATCAGTAAAATAGCTATTAAGACAATTAAAATTGTCGGCATAATATATTCCTGATACTGGAACATCACGGAATCGTCAATGTCTTCCAACGGTGGAACCGTCATTGGCACCTTGGTTGTAGGTACCTCCACTACCAAATGCTCGTTATGCGTATGACGCATAATTATCTTCTCGGAACTGTTGAATACAGCACGGCTAAGTACGAGAAATTCCGTAGACAGGATTCTGCAGGATGAATCGAACTGCTCGGACCCTCGATGAACGAATGTCGTCGACTTGTTGCTCTGGCACATCATTGTAACTGCATACTCCTTGCAAAAACACGGCATGAAGAGTACTGGTGGACTCAATGTGGTAATCTCGCAGGAACTGTCTAAAGTCACATTCTGTCGGAGTCTGTCTATGAACCAATGATAATTCACAACCACCCACAGACACAACTCGCAACTGGAAAATACTACTGTCACACACACACCTCTCTCTAACTAAAGCACAACTCGTCTTATAATCAACTCCCGAACCTTGATACTGATCTCCCAAAATGAACATGGTCTCTAATCTATCCCATGTCACTACTGAGTCTCCCAAAAACACTCGAAAAAGGTCTAATAACAAAAAGGTTTCATGTTACTGAACCAAACAAAACTACTAATGCAAAAGTCAAACACTCACAATGTGAACTAATTCCAAGTTTGTATCTCAGAATAATCACAGTCAACTCACTATTAAGCACAACAACTCTACGGAACTCACTCATAAAAAAAAAATTCTATCCAAACACTAAAAGGTATCATATCTCGTAAAAGACATGAAAGTTCTACTCTGGTTAGCAAATATTTCGCAACACCTGACTAACTCTCAACAAAATAGCAATTGACGTAATGGCAATCGCTCCCATGATCATAACAATTACAATCACTCACAATACAGCTCCCTTTATTTAAAAAAAAAAGAAACTGGAAAAAAAATCCAAATACTCAAATTCGATCTCCCAACCCGAAAAAGATCAGACTTGTTCGGTCCGATACACTAAGTACCTCCCCCAAAAAAAATAATCTAAACAACACCCATATTGCGTCAGATGATAAAATACATCATAACACAACAACCCACTAACACACGGGTCAAATCTCGTATGAAACTAGCCCATGTCTCAACTTCTAAAATTATTCGAAAACAAATGATTAAGAACTTCAACATCCAAAATGAACAAGAGACAAAAAAAAAAAAAAAAAATATCATATATATACAAATATCAACCCATTTATCCCTCTAACTATATACAAACGTTCCATTACATCCCAACTTTCTTTAACTTCGAAATATGGGTCAATTTCGTCACTCCAGTGTTTACATCTTTAACTACAAATCTATTCCCTCTTTTGATCTCTACAATCTCAAAAGGTCCGTGGAACTTCGGACTTAATTTATAATTCAGATCATTCCGAACATTCACTTTAACAAACACTCTATCACCCATCGAAAAAGCTACTCCCCTCGATTTCGCGTTACTTTTCTCTACCATTGCACGCGAACTAAGTTCAAGTTCTTTACTGATACGTGCAAATCTTTCTCTCGCTGTATTTATCAATGAAGTGACCGTAACATCACCCTGAACACACTCTGGTAACAAATCAAAAGGTCCTTTCAACTTGTATCCATACAAAGCTTCTGCTGGAGATATCTTAATTGTGTCATTCATCATAGTATTGATACTATATCGCACTTCATCCAAAGATCTGTCCCAATGTGTATCATCGGAACCTCCCACCGTCATGCGCAAAGCTTCGATTACTTTCCGATTCGCCCTCTCACACAACCCATTCGCTTCAGGTCTATACGGGATTATAGATACTTTCTTTATCCCCAACAAATTAGCAAGACCGTCTAAAGTCTTATTAATAAACTCCCTACCATTGTCTGTGATCAGACATTCTGGAACACCATATCGACAAATTATCCCCTTAAAAACGCTATAGCAACTTCCTCAGCTGATTTGTACTTCAGTGGGAAAATCTCGACAAAGCGAGTCAACTCATCAACAACTACTAATAAATGTCTATAACCATAAGAGGACTCTGAGAAGTTACCCAGAATATCCATATGCACTCTCTGAAACGGCCTATGTGGTATGGGATATGAACCCAAACGACACGACACTGTCGTCGCTGGCTTATTCGCATTGCAAATAGCACACTTCTTCACAAAGGCTTCTACTGCTGGGAAAACATATTTTCCAAAAGAACTTTGACCTGACGTTTTCATACGTCTTGTCTACACCAAAATGAGGAGAACCAAATTTACAATGTACAATGTCTAGAACTTGTGGTACTAGACTCTCTGGCACGATGATTTGTGTAATCTCACCCATGCTTCGAGTACTTCACAGTTATACTTAACTTTCCTCACCAATAAATTATTCTCCAACTCTAGACCAGAAAAAGGCAACTTATACCCTTTCTTCGGTGAAACTCCCTAAGAAATGCCTTAGCATCTGACAACAATTTATCTTCATCTTGCTTTTGTTCCAGCAAGCCTATGTCCCAAGTGACATTTTCACCCGTAATATAACACACTGCGTTACTCTCACTATCACGAATAACAATCTCTCCCGAGACTGCCGACTCACTATTTCTCCCAGAAGTATGCACTGTAGGAACGTGTATGTCCTCTACATGCGATCTCTCAGAATTACTAATATCAGAGACATTAGACACCAAATATTTACTCTCTTCTCCCACACAGGATTCGGTGTGTATTTCCTCATCCTCGACCGGAAAATATCTGCTCAATGCATCTGCAACTACATTATGCTTACCTTCAATGTATTTGAGGTTTGCATCAAAATCTCTCAATGTTAGGAACCAACGTGCTCTCTTGGGCGACAAATTTGGCTTATTAAAAGCTCTAACAACGGTTGATGATCTGTAAAAATCTCAACTTTATTTCCCAACAACAACATCTTAAAATGAACAAGGCTAGAGACGACTGCATGAAAGCCTCCTTGTCCACAACTGACATCAGCCTTTCGTTACTACCACGTGTTTTGAACTTTCTGCTATAAAAGCAATTGGGTGTAATTTCCCCTCAAATTTCTGCATCAAACACGCACCTATACCTTCCTGACTCGCGTCAGTCACTAAGGTGAAAGGTTGACTAAAATCTGAAACTTCAAAATTGGTGGGTTCACCAAAGCGTTCTTAAGCTTCTCAAAAGCTAATTGTTGACTATCACCCCAAACAAACTTAACGTCTTCTCGTAACAAATCTGTCAATGGAGACGCTATTGTAGAAAAATTCCGCACAAAACCGGCGAAAGAAACCCGACATACCTAGGAACGAACGAATCTGTTTCCTGGTTTTGGGAACTGGAAAATTCACAATGGCTTTAACTTTCTCATCATTCACTCTAACTCCCTCTTTAGAGATAACATGTCCTAAATAGACAATTTTTCTCTTCAGAAACTCACATTTGGCCAATTTGACCTTTAACCCAGCGAACCGTAATCGCTTGAGGACTTCTTTTAACACCTTTAGATGTTCTTCAATTGTATCTGTGCATATGAGAATGTCATCCATGTACACAAACACCGACTTTCCTAACAAGCCATGTAGTACTGTGTTAACCAGTCTAGTAAATGTTATTGGGGACCCTTGTAATCCAAAAGGCATCCTATTAAACTCGTAATGTCCCTTTGGTACCGAAAATGCTGTATATTTACGGCTACTCACAAAGGGGAACTTGTAAAAACCCTTGCATCAGATCTATAGATGAATATATATTCTTGCCACCGATCTCAACAAACAAATCAGGCAAACAAGCTACAGGATATCTATCTGGGCATGTTTTTTCATTCAATTTACGAAAATCTACACAAACTCTGATACTACCGTCTTTCTTAGGAACTGCAAGCAAAGGAAAATTAAACGGAGAATTGGACGGTCTGATAATGCCTTCCGACTCCCACTTCTGAACTTCTTTTTCTACTTCTTCCCTGATCTTAAAAGGAATTCGATATGCTGGAATATATATGGGATTTGTACCCTTTTTCTAGGCGGATTGAATGTTCTAAAACATCTGTAACTCCTAATTTATCTCCCTTCAAAGCAATGATATCTAGATATTCTTTCAACACTTTCTCTACTTTATCTGAATATTCAGGATAATCAACTTTAGCCAAATGTTCATGTAGAACCTGACTTCTCGAACTGTTGCTCCTCGTTAGGAAACATATTCCCGTCTCCACAAAAACTCACTAATTTATGCTCTTCATTAAACTCTTCAAAATCAATTACATAAGTACCCTTGTGATATTTTTTCACTGAGTCTTGATAGCTAACTAATTCTACTGAAGTCACGCCTGCGACTGAAATTTCATTCACTGACACCGTACTCACAACGTCTTTGAATTTCTCGGTTCCCTCAACAACGCACACTTGAGAAGGAAACTTTTTCTCTTTCAGCGACACTTTAACCAATGTAGGAACTCGCGGTTGCAATTCAATATCTTCCAACAAAAATCCTTTGAAAGATCTCTGCGGAATATCTTCACTCTCTAATGACTGTGTTACACATGTCTCAGACTGTGTCTTAAGTTTCTCACAAGTTTTTTTCCTGTGTATATATGGAACAAAACAACCTGACTCACCTATTGTAATCCCCTGAACTCCCGTAAGAATGTTGATGTTATGTCGCATACAAGAAGGGTGTCCTAGCAAAACCATTTCACCTAAGGCTAATCCTTCTATGACCAAAAATGATTCTACTATTGTCTTTCCACCGATACAAAGCGTAAGAAATGACGAACCTAAAATATTCAGTTTCCTCGCTTGTACATCACACACTGTCTCACTAGAAGGGACTAATTTGCACTCTGGAAACCTCGAGTGAAAAAGGTCAGCATTTACTAAGTTAACTGAGCTACCAGAATCAATGAAAATAAAAATTTCATTGCCATTAGAGAATCCACGAACAATCGGCCTAGGTTCTAGTGACTCTA
>NC_089749.1:40503238-40563238 GCF_040412425.1 Macrobrachium rosenbergii | reverse complement strand
TCTAGTTATCATGTGTTCTGTGTAATGATAGTTGTTGAAATATTGTATAGTGTATAATGTGAGATCTCAAAAGAGTTAGTGACTTAGATAACAGCGTAATTTAGAATTAATGATACGTTGTAATATAACGTAGTATGTGTTTTGTCTCCCAGCAACATGTGTTCTGTACTTGTGATTTCGTATGTCGTGTTTTGACTCAGTTGTCATCGTGAAAGATAACGCATTAACAAGTGAGGGAATGGCAGTCGAGTCATTTAAAGTTTTGTCTCAGGCAAGAAAAAGACAAAAGATTTCGCAATGTTTCATGTACTGTTCTGAAAACCAACCTGGGTTCTTTGTCTTGTTTTGAAAGCGTGCCGTTTATGACTAGCCAGCTGCCATCTGTTTTGATTGTGTTGAGATTTCGTTAAGAGCTTCGTCCCATATGATTTTCTGCTCGTATGCATTTTTGAGAGTAACTGTACATATCTTGATTGATCACATCATGTTTTGTAAGATTGTGTTGCTCTGATCACGCATTGTTCTGACGCGTTAGTTTTGGCCCCAAAACATTTTGCTCAAGAAGTGACGTCATCTGATTGTTTCGTTTCTAACTGGAATCCAAAAATTTGCTCATTCTGATTTCAGAGACTGTTTGTGTGGTTCCCTCTCTCTCTTTCTTGAAAAGAGAAAAATTATTAACATAAAATATTTGTGGTCACTGGTATTAATCTTAGCTTTTAAGATCTGAATGTAGGAAAAGTGTGTAATGGTGCCTAATAAAAAAGTGTGTTTTGTGAATCTCAAGCAGCTGTATTTCAGGTGATTTTGTGAAAGTTTTCACAAGCTTGTGTAAGGTAAGGTCAAGTGAATTTTACTTATTATTACCATGGTATAATAAGGTATATTGAGAAAATTTTTGCCTTAGTGAAATTGTTTGGTAATTTTTTTTTTTTGTATTTTTGAGTGTTCTTGTGTTTGCAATCTCTTAATTTTCCACATTTTATATATTGGTGATTTAACATTTATTTACTTAGCATTTTAAATATTTCTATAGTTTAACATTGCATACTTGATTTAATTTTCATTTACTAAGATTTTTTCTTTTCAAATCTTGAGTAATTCTTGATAGTTTAAATTTTGCCTGATTGATTTAATTTCTTAATAAATTAACCTTTGTAATTTAACTCAAGAGTTAATTAAATTTTGTGTTGTTTTCAAGTAATGGTAAATTTTTTCAGATTGTGAATTCTAATTATAAGTTTTGCATTTAAAAATAAAATTTTATATTCAAAATTTTTAAAAACAGTGTTTCATTTGTTGACCACCAGTGAATAGGATTAAATGTGTGCATAAGGCAAAGTGATAAACATGTTTTGTTCCTTTAGTTTTCTTGAAATGAATTAAGACCAGGGAAACAGTTAGAAGTTGTTTAATGGAGTGATGCCCTTTTGCTCTAGTATATTTCTTGTTTAATTGTTGATACTTGACACTTAGTTTTGATTTTTCATGTGATTAATAAGCTTTTTAAGGGATCACTGTTACCTTTTGAGTACTCAGTTGTAATTTTTATTATTATGAGAGTTCAGGTATCTGGCTGAAGTGAGGTAAATTTTTGAATTCTGTTATTAGTTGTGTAATAGCCAGGTACTTGGTACACTTCATATATATATATATATATATATATATATATATATATATATATATATATATATATATATATATATATATATATATATATATATATATATATGTGTGTGTATACACAGGAACCACAAATCTTTTGTGTGATACCAAATTTGCAGGTACACCACAAAAAGAGCAAAACAGAAAACCAAATACTGTACAGGGTATTTTCACGTAATTATTACATAATTGTCAAGGTGTACCTTGAAAGTACTCGGTGCTTAGTTTTCCATTTTCTCTTCCTTGTGGGTAACCTGCATATAGTGTGTGTGTGTGTGTGTGTGTGTGTGTGTGTGTGTGTGTATATATATATATATATATATATATATATATATATATATATATATATATATATATATATATATATATATATACATATATATATATATATATATATATATATACCTGTATATTTATTTATTTAGATGCTTCCTATCATACATACCAATGTAAAATTTTTGGACAACTATTTTAACCCGACCCTGTCCCCAGGGATGGGGTGGAGAGGCAGGGTTTGAACAAGTATAAATATATGATTGCACGTTAATTTGACAGCCAGCAATCCAAGTGCTCTCGGGAATCTGAAGTTTTATGTACATTTTCCTAAGTTAAATTTTGAACATCTATCGAGAGAGAGAGAGAGAGAGAGAGAGAGAGAGAGAGAGAGAGAGAGAGAGAGAGAGAGAGAGAGAGAGAGAGAGAGAGAGAGTTAATTTCTCAAGACCCTAAGGTGTAGACAGCCACGGCTGAATTGACAGGAGGTGCCAGCGCAGGAGAGCTGAGCCAGGGTAAGTGGGGCTCTACATGGTGTACAGATCACATGGGACTTAAATGGCATTGGAAAAATGATCAGGCTAGGTGTAGGGTGACTGAACCTAGTTGTATCCCATACATCAATGTGCATATCAGATTAAGGTGATAAAACGATGGCCCCTCGGCTTTAGTCAAGAGCTCATAATGGCAAGTGTAAATTCAATCACAGGAAGACTGACTGGAGCAAATGTTGTCTTTGCCAGGAAGACAAGAAAAATGAAGGTCTAATTTCACCCCTGGCCTCTGTACATCATAATCCTGAACATGATGGGTACATAATGATTTCAACCAACGTGCCATTGTTCCAGGAGATTGGTGAAATGCCACTTAACTTTGGCCCAGCAAGTCTGGATGAAGGCGGTGGCATAGAAGCAATATGGTGACAAAACATGCCAAAATACCACAAGAGCTGTAGGGTCATGTTTAATAATGCAAAACTTCATTGGGCAAGAGAGCGAAGATCTACAGTTGAAGGTAGTGAACCACAGGAAAAGCATACTAAACAGCATCAAATGAGTCATGACAATGAAGCATGCATTTTTTGTGAAAATGTGGCACCTGCATCAGATTTTCGACAATCAATGACCATGAATCTCAACAGGAGACTACATGAGTGCACTCACATAATGATGGTAAATTATTGGCAAAACTAGGTGCTGGTGATGCAATTGCACAAGAGCTGAAATAAAATCTTGTATGTCTCACTGGCCTTTACAATAGGGAAAGGTTCCATCTTAGAAATCTCGAGAAAGAACAATGTCACAGTGAAGAACCAGATGTATATCCACTGGTTCTATCAGAGCTGGTTAATTATATCACTGAAACCAACTTGAGTTTGGATGGTCCTGCCATATTTCCTCTTGCAGACATATCTCAATTATACCAGCAGTGCCTGGAACAATTGGGCATTGCCTCACACACAAATACAACAAGATTAAAGGACAAATTGTTAGCAGAAATCCCTGAATTAGAAGCACACAAGAAAGGAAGAAGTTTGCTACTTGCCTTGCAGAAAGATGTAGCTTTAACCCTATCTCAGGCATCTGACTACTCAGATACACTTGTGATTGTTAAAGCAGCAAAGATACTGAGGAAGCATATTGTGGACCATCAGTCCAGGTTTGACGACACCCTTGGTGAAGGACACACCAATGATGTCATACCTCAAAGTCTGCTCCAGTTCACAAGTATGGTTGAACATGGAGTAGACATAAAGTCACAGCTAAGGTTAGGCTCATCAAAGGATAGGGAAACTCCTTTTCCAGTGTTCATGGGCATGGCTATCTGTGCCAAAACCATGAAGACAAACCTGGTAGAAAAGCTTCATGATCATGGCATGAGCATTTCCTATGTGGAAGAGGGTGTAGTATGTCCACCTGTCTTGAGAAAGGGGTCGTTTACCACTGCTGTCATGGACAACGCAGGTCACAACCCTCCAGCAGCAACTACGGCTACTACCTCTTTTCATGGGACCAGCATTTCGGTATTCCAGCACCCTGCCAAAGATAACCAGTGGGAAGAGCATCAGCCAGTACAGTCTGGGCCAGAGGGGGTAAAATCTGTACCTGAGCTACCTGACTCCTTCACACATATCCCCCCTCCTTCCTTCAAGTCCAAAAATGCTACAGACTTGGGCTTACATGCACAGCTTTGTGTAGCTGAAAATGTGAGGTGTAATCATAATGTGAGGTGTAACTAAAATGTTGCAAATGATGCTTCAGATACATCTGAATGAGAATTTCACCACACTAAAGGGTGACACCATGCATCTTTAAAATCTTGCATTCATTTCAGGCTTAAAAAAATACACTAAGACAGTGCTCGAACATAGATAAGATACTTTGTTATCATACCGCATTATAGTCTTGTGCTTGTATACTTTTCAGTAGCATTATGGGGTCCCTTTCCAAGATGTAATATTGATAATAACCCACTAGAAATGCTAGAAACAGATTCTCTTGCCTCATAAATGTAGGCATAGATAAAAATTTAATGTCTCTATCTTTCTTAGTTGCAGAGTTATCAAGCAAAATGTTTCATGGCAGCCATTTTGTGCACCATCTTTACCACAATGGTAAATATAGTATTAGGAGCTCAGGTGATATCTTTAATCAACTCCTCTACCCAGGAAGACATTATATATTGATGTATTTATTTCAACAATGATTTACTCAAAGTGTCAGAAATCGAAATGACCTAGCGGCCATATTGAAATTTTGTGTAGACACCCAGATTTTTCAAGAGTATTTAAAATAAGCACTTGTGCCAAATCTCATATTTGTATAAAAAACTGAAGTATTTTTCTACTTACCTGCTGCGCTATTATGATGCTCTTCAAATATAATCCTCAAAAATTATTTCCCGGGTTACAATGCATGTTCCGGGTTTATGACACCAATCCGATGGAAGACGTATGGCTCCAAAATAGCAGAATGGTCAAAATTTGGAGGTTTTCTAATTAAAAACTCAATTAAAATGCAGGTTACGTCGTTTTCAAGACACCCAAAGGATTAAAAGTAAGGTTTTCTTATGATTTTCAACATTCGGGTTACAACGATTTTCGGCTTGCAACGCGGGGTCAGAATGGAACCCCCGTCATAAACTGGGGACTGCCTGAATACTGTTAGCCCTGATACTAATGGGTTTTTTCTTCTAAGATAGTAGTTATGTATTAAATTATATAATCACTACATAAATTTTGCCTTAAAAGTAAATTCTTGAATGTTATGCCACTCATACTAACTGTAGACTGTAAATCTAATTTGTTTACCAAGCCTAGGCTACTCACAAGTCACAGGTAAAGCTATAGGCTACATAATAAAGTACTTCAATAAAAATATTTTGCCAGAGGGAAATTTTTAATAAGTTAGATATATATTGTAAAGTCCCCGCTGAGCGAGTTTTCTATGATGAACCACCCGTTTTCTTCAATACCACTCCTATAGGATCGGGTCAAGCAAAATTAGCCATATTTTTCCTGTATAAATATGTATCTATTACTAATTCATTTGTACATGCTTCTTTTGCACATGTGTTAGAATGTTGCTATGTCAATTCTTGTCAACTCACTTTTTACATTACTTGTATTTATCCATTGTAATTATTGCCAAAAGTAATTGACCTCAGGTCACCTAAATTCTACTGTATTCCTCTGTGTGATGTCCACACGTCACTTTATAAGTGGCCTGCGTCCTGAATAAAGTAGCAGTACCTGTCCTCCTGCTCATTATTTTGCACCTCTTAAAGTGGTGACCCGGGAGTGGTTCCCGGAACCATTAGCGGACTCATATGGCGACCTAGTTTTGGCTCCATGAACTAACCCATGCCCCTAATGGACTAAATATGGCGCTATAATCAGCGTTTGGGCGTGCTGACTCTTGTCGGCAAATCACCAGCATCATTAGCGGACGCACACAGCGCGCTCCCAAGTGCGTATTGACGCGAGTAACCCACTCCAATTAAGAGGGCGATAGTGAGTATGGATGCGGACATTCCCTCTCACATACAGTTAACCGCGAACTTCGTGGACTCAGATATCTCCCTCACGCACATCCTGCCTGCGCCCTCCCCCGCACCAAGAATCACGTGCTCCCCCACGCTGCTACCCGCGCGCTGCCCGTCCCAGCGGAACAGACTAAATCTGCCCTCGCCATAAAGCTGCCGCCCTTCAAGCACAGCAACCCATCATCATGGCTCTACAGGGTCGAGGGACAGTTCAGACCGGCGGGACTCACTGACGAGGTGCTGCAAGCCGACGCCGTGATCAATGCCCTACCGGAGGAGGTCTACAGAAAGCTCATCCCGTCACCTACCAGCATCTAAAAACCTCTCTCTTCGAGACCTGCTCCCTGCCGGTCTCCGAGAGGGCCGCCCGAGCCCTTGACCTCGTCAACAACCTGCGGCAAGACCAGAACATCCTGGAGACTTGGGGCGTGATCCAGGACCTCCTCACCCTTCCCGAGATGGACAGCAGCGGTAGGCAGTCAGAGATTAGCCTATCAAGGGAGATCCTCCTCTGTCAGCTCCTCCAGGAGGCCCGAACCCAGATCCTTGACCCTTACACCATGCCGCTCGAGGACCTGATCAGGATGGCGCAGTGGCTGATGGACTCCGCAAGGGCAGCAAAGCGGGCATCCACGCCCGCACACCCCATCAGTTCCCTCCAGCTGGGGGATAATGTAGAGGAGGAGGTAAGCGCCGTCACCAGAAGGCGGCCAGTGTACCACCACAAGAAAAACCCACCAAGGCCTTGCTACTACCACCAGCGGTATGGCAAGGATGCCCGGACCTGCCAACCCCCCTGCTCTTTCGCCCATCCAAAAAACGGGGGAGGCGGCGGCCAACAGAACAGGCCGCCATGGCAGCAGAGGAACCCAGGAGCTCAAAACCATTAGGCTTCTACGTCCATGACACCATCTCTGGCAGGATGATGTTGGTCGACACCGGGGCCGTTCGATCAGTGTTTCTGCCATCCAGGGAGGACCGCAAACGCCCGCTGGACCCGGCTGCTTTCCTGACGGCCGCCAATGGGTCTCCCATCCTCTCCTACGGCACCAGACTCCTGTCGATCTCCATCCTTGGCTGGAGATATACATGGAACTTCATCGTCGCGGACGTAAGGACCCCACTCCTGGGCGCGGATTTCCTCGCCCACTTCAGGCTGGCAGTCGATGTTGGTCGCAAGCGTCTCCTAGACACCAACTCCTGCCAGTTCCTCCCCCTGGCACCGGGACCCAGCGTGCCTACCATCTGCTCCGTCGCCCCACACCAGTACGCCCAGCTGCTGAAGGAGTTCCCCGATGTTTTTAAGCCCAAACTGTGCCAGGTACCAGGGACCCCGGCAAAGCATGGAATCTACCACCACATTAAGACAAAGGGCCCCCCAACACATGCAAAGTTCTGGAGGCTTCCCCTCGGCGCCTTCAGGAGGCCAGGGACGCTTTTGCCGAGATGGAGCGGATGGGCATATGCAAGAAGGCCTCCAGCCCATGGGCCTCTCCCCTCCACATGGTGCAGAATCCAGATGGCTCCTGGAGACCCTGCAGCGACTACAGGCGGCTCAACCTCACAACTGAACCAGATCACTACCCTCTACCAAACATGCAAGATCTCACGGCCTCCTTTCACGGGGCCAAAATATTCTCTAAATTAAGACCTTTTGAAATCTTACTTCCAGGTACCAGTTGCTCGCATCAAAGGTCGCAGCCGTCACCAGGTTCCCCACCCCTACCTCTGTCAAGGCCGTACAGGAATTCCTCAGGATGGTCAACTACTACAGGAGGTTCATCCCCGGGGTCGCACACACCATGGCCCCCCTGACGGAGATCCTGAAGGGCCAACCGAAGCCCCTAATTTGGGGACCCAACCAGCAGCAGGCCTTCTCCCTGATGAAGGCCGCCCTCATTGAGACAACAGCCTTGGCCCACCAGGACCCCAACGCCCCCCCTCCAGTTGACAACGGATGCCAGCAACGTCGCCTGTGGGGCTGTCCTGGAGCACATCATTGCCGCTGTCCCCCAGCCCATCGCCTTCTTCAGCAAAAAGTTCAGCCGCACAGAGGCCCGCTACAGCACCTTCAACAGGGAACTCTGCGCAGTGTATCGGGCGGTACGTTACTTCAAGTTCCTCCTGGAGGGTACGCCCTTCACAATCTAGACACACCACCAGCCGCTGGTCCACACCTTCACAAAGCAGGGGGACGCATGGTCTTCAAGGCAGCAGTGGCATCACGCGGCCATCGCGGAGTTCACCTGTTCAATCAAGTACCTCCCTGGCAGGAAGAACCCTGTAGCAGACGCCGTTTCCAGAATCGAGCTCAATGCGGTGCAGCTCTGGATCAACTACGAGGACCTCGCCTGGGAGCAGACCGCCGACCCAGAGACTCCAGCCTACTGCACCGCCATCACGTCCCTCGAGTGGAAGGATGTGACCCTCGTCCCTGGGGGACCAAAACTGCTGTGCGACGTAAGCACTGGCCAGCCTCGCCCGCTGGTGCCCGCCTCCTGCAGCCGTCTGGTGTTCGATGTCATCCACAGGCTGTCCCAACCCTCCGGCAGGACAACAGCCAAGCTGCTGGCAGAGAAGTTTGTCTGGCACGGGATGTGGAAGGATGCGACGGCCTGGGGAGACAATGCATCCAATGCCAAACCAGCAAGGTAGGGCGTCAACACTGAGACAGGGGTAGGCGAGTTTCCCCAGCTGGGGAGGCGGTTTGGACACATTCACATAGACGTCATAGGCCCTCTTCCCTCATCATGCGGGGCCAGATACCTCCTGACGATCGTTGACCGCTCAACCAGGTGGCCTGAAGCGGTGCCCATGCAAGAAGCCACCGCCAGTACGTGCGCCGAGGCCCTCTTCCCCAGCTGGATCAGCCAGTTCGGTGTCCCGGACCACATAACCACCGACAAGGGCCCGGCCTTCCTGTCCGAGCTGTGGTCCGACCTGGCACGCCTGCTGGGGACATCTCACCACACCACCACCGCCTACAACCCCGTGGCCAACGGATTGGTGGAGAGATTCCACAGGTCCCTGAAGGCATCCCTCATGGCCTGCTGCACCGCCGAGGATTAGAAGTACCAGCTGCCTTGGGTCCTCCTCGGACTGAGAACCGGCCCCGGAGCCAACGGCGACCCGTTCGCAGCAGAGAAAATCTACAGGGAGCCCCTCGTAGTCCTGGGCGAACTCGTCACAGGAGATCGTCACAACCCGTCAGTCCAGAGGCTCCGCGACATAGTCAGGAAATTCGCCCATGCCAGTGGACGTATACTGATAGGTCAGCAACCTTCACGGCTCCTGGCCTGTCCTCCACCACCCACATCTTCGTCAGGGACGACGCCGTCCGCCCCCCACTAACCAGGCCCTACAGGGGGCCCTTCCGCGTGCACGAGAGGATCACCAAAGCACTCCGCCTGGCCCTGCACGGGAAGGACAACTGGGTGTCGGTCGACCGTCTCAAGCCCACCCTTTTGGAGGAAACAGCAGACTGTGCCACGCAGCGCCCTCCTCAAAAACTGTCGCCCCCGTAGCCGAGCCACCCCAAAAGGAGGTCGCGTGGCCGACCCCGAAAGCAATCAGCCAACACCACAGCCAGCTGCTCCCGCTCACACCGCACCCACCAGCTGACTTCGCGGAGCCGCAGCACTCTCCAACGTCCCAGCAGGTACCTAGATTAATCAGACATTACCCACGTCTTGGGGGAGGAGTATTTGTAAAGTCCCCGCTGAGCGAGTTTTCTATGATGAACCACCCGTTTTCTTCAATACCGCTCCTATAGGATTGGGTCAAGCAAAATTAGCCATATTTTTCCTGTATAAATATGTATCTATTACTAATTCACTTGTATCTGTTTCTTTTGCACGTGTTAGAATGTTGTGTCAACTCTTGTGAACTCACTTTTTACATTTACTTATATTTATCCACAGTAATTATTGCAGAGAGTAATTGACCTCAGGTCACCTAAATTCTATTGTACTCCTCTGTGTGATGTCCGCACGTCGCTTTATAAGCAGCCTGCATCCTGAATAAAGTAGCAGTACCTGTCCTCCTGCTCATTATTTTGCACCTCTTAAAATATAAATTAAGTACAATTTCAATGCCCGTTATGTGAAAATGTAAAAGTTTCATAATCACGTAGGCAAACAGACATCATAAACATTTTCCTAGTGATGCCATGGGGAATATTATAAAAAAAAAAAACTATTCAGTTCTGTAATCAAATGTTTTCCTAGTGACGCGACTATTAGTGGAGCAATACCTGCTAAATGCAGGTCCATGAAGGAAAACATCGTATAATCTGATACAAGTTCCCTAATATATTAATAATAATTGGGGAACATTATCACAAAAACTATTCAGTCCGGTAATTGGGGAACATTATCACAAAAAACTATTCAGTTCGGTAATTATGTATTAAAATTAGCCAACTGGTTTACTTAATACCAAGATTTGGAAGTTGAGCACTGTCAAAACCGGTTATGGCTGCACATGACGAGCTATCAGTGTTAGCGTATACGAACGGTTAGGCTACTACTAATCAAAACGAAATTGAAGTAGTCTAGCATACGTATCTACTAAGTAGCCCAAGATAACTATTAACATAAAAGATGATTTACCAATGATCCTCAAGAACAACACTATTTTGAAATTATTATGTCAATATAATTAAACAATGTTTGTCAGCTAACTAAGAATGCACCGTAACACTCAAACCAAACCAAATTCTTGCCTTGTGGAAGACTTGATGTCATTATCGGCGCCGGCTTCCGACTTTCATGAAATAAGCTACCAGCTAAAAAAATTTTTAAAAATTAAACTTTTCACAGGGACTTAAAACTATGCACTTAGCTTTGTTCTGAGTTTGGTACTTCCATGACGACCAAATAATGATCTAGGAGCTTGTAATCTGACAAATAGGAATGACTCGTCTTACAATCATGCAGACCTAGAGAGTAATGAGTAAATAGGAGGAATGACTCGTCTTACAATCATGCAGACCTAGAGAGTAATGAGTAAATAGTCTCGCACAGAGTGTGTGGTTGCCACAATAGTGGATGACATGCAATGCATGGTTGCCACATCTGCAGGTTAAGAAAGGAAGAATCTAGGCAGTCGCTGTACACAAGAGAAAGAGCCCTCTCGTCTTGAGTCCTATACTCTATCAGTGTCAACATGCACTATACTGGCCGAGAATAACTAGAGGAGAATTCCTTGAAATTGGTTGGTCTGTCTCATGGAGCCCTCTAGGGACCATGAGATTAACTCCTTTGAGGATGAACAGTGGCTATGTTATAAAAAATAAAAGAATTATTCTGTAAATGGGCCCCAGAATGAGTATCATAGCTCGAATACTGTAGTAACTTCACTGGCAGTAAACACAGACAGGACTCACAAAAGCTGAAACAGGTAGGTCTTTTGATCCTGTTGAAAAAAATGAAGATTTACACTGCAGTTCTCATCTTCATGCAAACAGGAATTAACGTGAAACATCACTCTCACGTACTACACAGAGTAGAAGAATTGCATAAAAAATTAATGTTATTGGGATGACTGTAAGTGAAAACAATTGTGGAATCTTTCTATGAGTCTCAGTTCTTCTGCTGATAGTGAATGAAAATTGTGACTACTGTACACAATTTTCATTCACTGTAGGTGAATTACAATCTTCTCACCATCATACTATCAAATCCATTCTTTTATAAAACTTATAAAAACAATAACCCATATGGTACAACAAACATAACCAAGTATAAAATCTCAAATAAAACTTGGCCTGTAAATTTCCATAAGTTTACTGCTTTCTATATTCTAGTATGGTAAGCAGATTAAGATGTTATTCCTCCTATGCAAAGATCAGGCAGTATACAGGTACCTAAGAACTCCTAATGAAATCAAGATTTATGTTCGATATCTGGTATTCCATTCAGTTACTATCTTTGACAAACATAGCATGATTTATTGCTGCTAAACAAAATGTTTAAAATTGAAGTTAATTACCTTTCTTTCAAAATTTTTCTGTAAACAAAACAACCAACAGGTATCTTCCCATTTTGTAGGCACATTTCTTTGTACATCAAGTACATTTTCTGTATATTGAAGTCTTGTGGAAGACAAAATTTATTAGGTCCTTCCCCAGCGTCGCTAGGATACTCTTTGAGAAAAGACCTCATATGAGAACTTGCATATTCTACATCCTCTTCTCTAGTTTTATTTTTTGGCGAGTGATGGCCCCTACGATCCTGTGTGAACCAAGAAAAATGTGAAATGTTGAATTTTAAATGTTATTCATTACACATAAGAGTCAGGGATACTTTATGTTCTTACAACACTGAAGCTCAATTGTAAATTTTATGGAAGTTCCTAGTCAGCTGGCCTAACCAATAAATACTGTATAACATTACACTACACTTCACTAATATGAAAATTACACAATTTACCAGTTTTACCTATACAGGTTACAGTACAATTAATTTTACAAAAGCTACTTTTGCTTGTGATATTTGGTAAGAGCACATCCTAAATGTCAAATTAGTCAAAAGTGGTACGTACTTCACTTGCAGACTGATGAGGGGTCCCATCAAAAGCTAAACTTTTTCTCTCCCTCTCTAATCCTTTTTGCATCTTTGAAGCCACATGGCTCTTACAAAATACTATACAGGTTAGAAAGAGGCACTCCTATTAAAATTATAGCATTTATTTCTGAAATAAAAAATTTTAATTTTTTAATGCAAAAATTATCTGATGAACATGCCCTAAAGAGATTAATAAATAAGGAGAAAAGCAATCTGAACAATGTAATAAGAGAAAGTACAGGCAGTCCCCACTTACTGGCAGCATTGGTTAACGGTGATCCGGTTTTACAGCGCTTGTCTAGCGATGCTGTTAACTGGATTTTGGTGCCGATCTCTGCTTAATGGCACCGATCTCCGCTTGACGCAGCGCTGATCTCCGGTTAGTGGCGCCGATATCCAGTTAACAGCGCCATTAAACGGGTTATTAATGCTATTATCGCTGATTTTTGGTTAGAAGCTCTTGGCCAGGAATGGAACCCCCCGCCGTTAACAGGGGACTGCCTTTTAGAAAACCAACACAGTGCACAGAGTTAATAAATACAGTTCCATCATGTCCCATTATCCCAAAGGCTCTACCTGATCAATCTCTTCCACTCCAGTATCTTAAATTTTCATTTTTTCATCCATGATTTTCATGTTTACCCTTGTCACTTCATTATCGAATTCCCCTGTTCAAAGTAGACTTATAACGGTAATTCCATTCTTACACTGATTCAGTGTTAACATCCAAGCTTCAGCCAACAGTGAACATCAAGTTATGCTACAATCTGAAATATCTAAGAGAACTACTACAGTATGTAAAACATTAGTCTTGGTGTAAGATGAATGCATTATATTTTGTATGTACACCTAATTATTATGATTTACATGGAGGAAAGATGATAACAGGGGGAAATATTGCAGGGCTTATAAAAGCTGCACAACCTGATAAAAAACTATTTGCATAAAGCAATCATAAACGTTGCCTTTGAGTAAATATTCTGAATTGTAAAGAGATATACTGTACTGTACAAGCAGTAAAATTACAATAACAACCACAACACATAAACAACACAAGGTACCCTTGTCTGTCTTGCTCTTAACTGAGTACAGTAACATTCCTTCCAAGCCTAACAGCATATTCACAATTACTTTGAGAAACCTAATAATAAGACCTTCATTTCATACTTCCACTCACAGTCTACCATACAACAATTTAAGATACTGTAGTGGAAGGGATTGATCATGTGGGGGCCTCTGGGATAATGGAAGGTGATGATATTGTATAACTTTATGTACTGTAATAGTTTTATAAAAATTTTCTCTTATTATATTGTTTAGATTGCTTTTCTCTTTATTTATTCATCTTTTAAGGAAATGTTCATCAGATAATTTGTGCATAAAAAAAAATTAAAATTTTTTTGTTTCAGAAATACAGTAATACCCTGACTTTAACAGGAATGCCTCTTTCTAACCTACATAGTTTGTTGTACGGGCCACCTGGCTCCAAAGATGCAAAAAGAGAGAAAATGAAAAAGAGAGGGAGAAAGAGTTTAGCCTTTGATGGGACCCTCATTACTCTGCAAAAGAAGTACCTCTTATGACCAATTTGGCATTTAGGATTGTCTTAATATGAGTTTCAGAACAATACTGTACATATCTTAAGAAATTTTTTTCATGCCTTTGACAAGAAAACTATGAATAAACACCAATATAAACAGTAAAAGGGAAAATACTCACTTGAAGAGCATACGGAGATTTACAGGCAACTGCTTGCAGAACACGATCGACTCTTCCATTAGAAATACCATGTAGTTGTAAAAATGCCATCTTACAGACACGAACATCACCACCACCTTCCTGGTGAAAAAAAATTCTACTTGGAAAATTGTAACATCAATTCAAGTTCTGCAGTACTATCCTATTACAGAACTATAGCCCCTTCCCCTACTATCCCAAAAATATTCATGAACCGTGACTATGTACGTAACTTTTTTTACAATCATGACATTGATTACTCATTACCCTAAAATACCCCTACTTTATTTCTCTGATCCAAATTTTACTTGTTCACTGATGCATTCCTGTTTTTCATCTAGCCTCTCCCATTAGTGAGCATTTATCGTGCATTTTCCTCAATAAAATGTGGTGTGTCTTGTTTATGATTGAGCTTCAGGTGTTAAATGCCACGAGAGTTTACTGAATAAAATCTCATGTTTGCCATCTCATTACCCTCTACAATCAAAATGTGTGGCATTCTTTTATCTTATATGAATAAGATATACAGTAATTTCTCCCATATCTGGATTAATGCACCTAAGACCCTGTCAGAAAACTCAAATTCCTGATGTGATAAAAAACGCTCTACGGATGTCAATCCGGAACTGCCCATTACTCCCCCAACCATATCTTTACTGTAAAACTGTATCCACTAAATATGCTTATAAACAACAAACAAGACACTTTAGTATGCTTATAAATAACAGAATACACTGTAAAGCACTGTACACAAAACAAAATCCAAACTGTGCAGTATACTGTATAAGAAAATTACCAATGAAATTCTTCTTTCTGTCTCACCTGTGAGATATGCCAAAACTACTTACATGGGCTGGACTTGAAAAATCTCTTTACTTATAATGAATAACCCAAAGAGAGAACGAAGAAAGCAATCCAGTACACTGCAACTTTAAATTCCACAGATCAACATGGCCCCATCTCATCCTACGAGGGCAAGAAAAGTGTTGACCCTTCGGCAGAAGCTAGAAATCATTGGGAGAATGGAAGCAGGTTTGTTCTAGTCACAGATGGAGGAGTATGGTACTGCCCAGTCAACCTTGCAAGATATCAAGGCTTCCCAGGACAAGCTGAAGAAATATGTGTCAAGTTTTCAGTTCAAAGTGTGATGGTGGCTGTTCTTACACATATTTAGTGTTTACCGTTATGCGGTATTGACGAGGTAAGGGGAAGAAGAGTACGGGGTTGCCTTTGAACACCTGTAGATTTTTTACTTGCTTTTATCCAGACTTTCCCTTTATCCAACAGGGGCTTGGCTCTATTAATCCAAATAATCGAGGGATTAATTTCTTTATATGTCATTTTTCTCACTCCTGTTAGTACTAACAGAGACTCCTTCTCACTTCAGGTCTGCTGTATTGAGAGAGCTCACCTTAATGTAAAAGTTTGGCTGCATAGTCCAGAAAGTACATTTGGAGAATGTGGGAACTGAACAGGTGTAGTGGGTGCCTGAAGGGAGAGTGACTGGAACTTGTTAATACAAGTGCACCTGCTTAGAGGGGGCTGCAGTGCTTGAAGAAGCATACACTGCCAGCCATTGTCTGTGGAAAACTGCACTGTTGTACAAAACTGTTGGTGGCAGTGCTTGTGAATAAATTTAAGTTACTCTTGTCAGATTATTTTGATGTAAGGGTTGGCAATTATTGAGGTGTTAACAGGCTGCAAGAGTCAGTGTGCTGTGTTACATGGTTTATAGTTTGCTGGTGGTGCTTGTACTTCAGAGTTATTTACTGGACTTAAGATGTTATACAAGAACTGTCTCAATAAATACTGACTGAAGGTTAAATCCTGGTTAAGTAGGGATTTGTTCAGTTAAGTATTGTCTACAGGGATACAGTTAACCTGTGGTGACTGGAAAATTTTTGTAAATAAAATTATTTGCAAAATAAATCTTTAGGTTAAGTGGAAATTGTTTGATTTACTCCCCAAGAAAGTTTAAATAAACCAGTGCTCTTGCTCCAAGCATCTCAATTAACACTGGTCCAAAGAGAAAAACCACAATATTTTTGGCCGCCAGTGTGGGGCCAGTGTACTGAGAGGAGGGAGAGCAGTGGAGTTCAGCAGTTTTGAGGGGAAGGACAATAGTGAAGTACAGTACAGTAGTGGGAAAAGGTGGTTGGAAAAATATATACTGTACTGTGTTGCATGGTGAAGAGTGTAGTGACACTAGTGGAGACACATAGGGAAAATTTTGAAATTTCTGTAAGGTGAAATAAGGTATGGAAAATGGTGGGGTTACAGCACGAGATGGAAGAGCTAAGGAAGTTTTAAGAAAGGCAGAGGTAGAAAATGAGCAGTTCAGGTAGGAGAATGAGACGAAGAGGTCAATGAAGGAAATAAAGGAATCAGTTAGGGAACAAGGCACCAGAGAAGAAGTTGGAAGAGAAGTTAGAGAGGACAGAAAGGATGTTTAATGTGTGATTAGGACATGGAATTAATAAGAATGAGGAAACACAAGGGGTTGCAGGAATAGAACTGATAGAATCAATTCCAGACCTGGAGGACAAGGACAGGAAAAAGATTGTAGGAAAGGATAAGGGTGTAAGAAATATAAAAGAGAAAGATAGGAAAAGTGTACAGCACAGTATGGCCAAGAAAAGGACAAAGATTGCATACAATCTGGGTGGGAGTAGGGACTTACTATATACCCCATCAAGTGAGGATGGCTGTGTGTCAGAAATGAGTGAGGGAATGGATGGAGAGATAGAAACTTTCAGTGATGAGGGAGTGAAAGAGGTACTTAGGCACATAATGCTTGGGGAAGTACCGAAGATAGGAAAGTAGTACATACCAAGTTAAAGGGACATAAAATGTTATTTTCATGATAAAATTAAGTTTCATATGTAGTTACCAAGTAATTACATAACTATAGTTTCAACTCACGTGGCAGCTTAAATTTTAAAAATTGTGGTAGCGCTTCTACTGTTTTTGTGTAGGTGACTAGCCCCGCCCACTATTGGGGAACAATATGAGCAACAAAGCAGAAGTGCTCAATTTGTTTGTGCCCTTAAGTTCATGAGAGGGGAGGGGGGAGGGTTCTGATTCTGTAATTACTTGTTAAGTATATATAAAACTTAATTTTGTCGAGAAAATAACATTTTCATATAAGTAACTTACCAAGTAATTACATAGCTGAATCCCACACTGACAGGAAGTGGGATACATGGACATATCCTACTCCAAAACATTAAGTAATGGTAATGAATTTGAAATAGAAAAGTCTGTTAGCATTGTTACAATGCTTGTTGTTTCCTTACCTAGTAAGAGAGCTACTGCAGGTGGATACTGCCTCTGGTTGGTGCTCATCATAACCTGTAGTGGTGTGGTGGTATAGCCGTGAAGCGCCTCTACTTCAGAAGGAGCTTTGCAGTGAAGGATATGTCTCATGGCTGGCAAAGCATAAATAAGTGCCCTTGCCCTGGGTGCAGTACCACAATAAAAACAACCAGACAGTGCTGTCACCTTAAACCATCACCCATCCACCACAAACTGGTGGGCACTCCAGGTACATGGTACCCTCAGTTCCCCCAAGACTCAACACCCTATATCAATGCGAAGAGATAGAGGGTAGATAGAATGTATCCTATGCTTTGTCCCCCAATACCATGCCAGCCACTGACAACGGACCCAAGGCACTGCAGTTTTTGAACACTGCTTCCACTTCTTGTAAATAGTGCGACATGCAGATCAACTTAATCTCCAGTAAGTTGACTGCAAAATAGAAGAGAGGGACAAGTTATGTCTGAAAGCTAATGAGGTAGCGACTGCTCTGATCTTGTGGGCTTTCACCTTAAAAGAAGGCAAGGTGTCCTCTCGAATCCAAGAATGTGCCTCGGTAATGAGGTCCCTTAAGAAGAACAACAATGTGTTATTAGAAAGGGGTTGGCAAGGATTCTTCACAGAGCACCAAAGGTTGCTGGAGGGTCCTCTGATCTTCTCAGTCCTGTCCAGGTAATATACTTTAAGGCCCTAACATGGCCAAGAGCTCTTATTCCTCTCCCAGGCCAAGGATCTCCACCAAGTTCTTAATAGTAAAGGAACAGGGCCAAGGCAGGGATGGTACCTTGTTCTTGGTCAGGAAACTGAGAGTAAACAAGCAGACTGTCTCCTTGGGAGAATCCTATCCTTTGATTCATGGCCTGAATTTCACTGACACGCTTGGCAGTAGCCAAAGTGACAAAGAAGAGGGTCTTTCTAGTTAGATCCCTTAATGACATGGAAAGAAGGGGCTTGAAAGGACTAGTTAGCCACTTCAGAACCACATCAAGATTCCAAGAGACAGAGTCTATCTTCCTCTGTTTGGAAATGTTGAAAGACTTGATAAGGTTGCTAAGATCCTGGTTTGATGACAGGTCCGGACCTCTGTGTTTAAAAATGGAACTCAGCATGGCCCTGTATCCTCTAATGGTAGAGAAAGACAAACCTATAAGTGATCTCAGATAGAGCAGAAAATCAACAATCTGAGTCACAGATGTCTGAGAAGACGAGATGTTATGTCTTCTACATCATCTGCGGAATACTGTCCACTTGGCCTGGTAGACCTTACAAGAAGACTGATGTCTACATCTTGCAATAGCTTCTGCAGCTGGTCTTGTAAAGCCTTTTGCTCTGATGAGTTTTCTGACAGTCTGAAACCTATCAGGGCAAGAGCACATAATCCTTGGTGAAAATGTCTGAAGTGAGGCTGTCTGAGTATACATGGTCTTTGCAGAAGGAGCCTCGGAAAGTCTACTAAAGTCTTAGAAGGTCTGGGAACCATTCTTTCAGAGACCAGAATGGAGCTACCAGAGTCATTGTTACATTGTGATGTGACTGGAACGTCCAGCACTTCTCTGACCATGCTGAAGGGCAGGAATGCATAAAGGTCTAAGCCTGACCAATTCTGAAGCATGGCATCTGTTGCCTATGCCAGTGGGTCCAGGGCCGGAGAACAGAACAGAAGAAGGCGATGACTCCTCAATGTGGCAAACATGTCCAAGGTTGGTGTGCCCCACAGCTTCCAGAGGTCGATGCAGATCAGGGGATCCAAGGTCCATTCTGTGGGAAGGACCTGTTAGCGATGGCTCAGTTTGTCCAGCCAACACATTCAACTTCCCTTGTATGAACCGAGACAATCTTTATTCCATTCTGCTCTGCCCACAGAAGGAAGTCCTTTGCTGCCTCACAGAGGGAGAAGGAATGAGTCCCACCTTGCTTCCTGATGTAGGACAGAGCAGTGGTGCTGTCCGAATGGACCATCACTGTCTTGTTGAAAGTCATGGATTGCCTTCAATTCCCTGACGTTGATATGAAGGTTCTTCTGTTCCAGGGACCACGTCCTGGATACTCCCATGTTCCTCAGAAGGGCTCCCCAACCTAGATCCGATGCGTCTGAGTAAAAGTCTAGGTTGGGGCTTGAAGGAAGGAAAGACTTTCCTTATGAAAGTCTTCCTTCAGACAGCCACCATCACAGGTCCGACTTGATCTCCAGAGTTATGGGAAACACAAAGGAGTCAGATAAGTTCTCCTGTCCCAGCTGACTTTCAGGAAGAATTGCAGAACTCTCATATAGCATCATCCCAACTTGATGAACTGCTTGATGAAAGCAAGAGTTCCCAAAAGGCTCATCCATTGATCGGCCGAACAAGATGGGAGAGAAAGCTGCTTACTGTCTGAAGGCAGGATTCAACTCTCTAGGGGGATGGGAAAACCTGAAAACTTCGAGAGTTGATAAAGAATCTCCTGAGTCAGTATCAGCGGGGAACTCTGAAGTCTGATGAGTAATCCTAGTTCTTGAGTGAGGAGAAGGGTCTTCTGTAGGTCCTTCGTGCACTTCTCCTTCGAAGGGGATCGAAGAAGCTAGTTGCCTATGTACAGGCAGATGTTTATGCCGACAAGGTGGGGCCATTTCATGAGAGGGGCATGAACTCGAGTGAAAACCTGAGGAGCTGTAGCGAGGGCAAAGCACAGAGCTTGAAACTGAAAAACTCTGTCCTGGAAGATGAACCTGACCTACTTCCTGGAGTCTGGATGGATGGGGACATGCAAGTATGCGTCCTGCATGTTGAAGGTAATCATCCAATTGCCCTGTTGAATGGGTGACAGGACTGACTGGTTTGTCTCCATCTTGAACTTTGTCTTCTGGACAAAGAAACTCAGAGAGCTGGCATCGAGGACAGGTCTCCAACCCCCTGGTGACTTGGGGACTACAAACAGACGGATGTTAAAACCCTCTGTGTTGAAATCCTCAACTTCCCCTACAGCCCTCTTCCAAAGGTTGGATGAGACTTCCTCTGAAAGCTGAATACCTCTCTGAGCCTTCCTAGTAGGCCGTCAATACGATGGACGTAGTGACTAATGGGGGTTTCTCCCTGAACGGGATGGCGTAGCCCTCCTTCAGAACCTTGACTATAAACTGTCCCGCTCCTCTAACCCTCCATTTCTCCCAAAAATGGAGAAGTCTGGTTCATACTTGTGCACAAAGGACTGAGTCTTCACTTCTAGGAAGAAGGCTTGGCAGAGGCCTTCTTGACTGCCCTGGCCGAAAAATGTACGTTGGAGCGGGATCTGGGCTGAAACCTCTGTCTGCTCTCATGAAAGGGCTGCTGTGGGAATGCTGAGACTGACTTGGTGCCAAACAAGGACGACTCTTTAGGGCGTTTAGAGGACTGTGCAAGGAGATCCTGCATAGACTTCTTCTGGAGGTCTGAAACTATCTACTTAACCGTGGCCTGGGGAAAGAGGTGGTGACAGTCTAGAGGAGAGAAAAGAAGGGGTGACTTCTTGGTAGAAGTGGCTCCCTTGGTTGTGAAGGAACACCATAACTCTCTCTTCTTGAGGACCCCAGAGAGAAAAAGAGCAGCAAGTTCCAGAGAGCCGTCGTCTCTGCTGGCTTTGTCCGCACAGGACAGGATGCCAAGCCAGTCTGAAGCAAAGTCTCCTGCCAAGTCAGAACAGTCCTCAATCTTCTTGGCGAGGGCTCCGATCGACCAGTCTAGAAAACTGAAGACCTCAAACACCTTAAAAATGTTCTTAACCAGGTGGTCAAGTTCCATCGACGAGAACATTTTCTTCGTCGATGAGAAGGCTAATCCAAATGAAAAATTGTTGAGACCGGAGAAGTCCCCCTGGGAGGAGGCAGCAACTCCCAAAGAAGGAGCTTCCCCGGTGGCATAGGACAGGTACCTCCTACGAGAAAGGCAAGGGGAGGAAAGCCAAACTCCATATTCATTAAAGGCCTTCCTTGGAGAAGAAGGACCATCTTGGGGAGCCTAGTACTGTCATCAGGCTGGTTCCTCATCAGGAAGGTCGAGGCAGGTGAGACCGGGAAAGCTGGAGGCAACAAAGGCAACAAAGCTAGTCAGGAAATACTTGAGTAGAGTTGCGTGAGCTGAGGGAGCAGGTTCATGGTCTACCTCCTCATTGTCCGAGGAGACCAGGGACAGGGACAAGTTGCTAGTTGCCTTAGCTACAGTAGGAGCTTTCTGAAGCAAGGCCAAAATGTCATCAAGTTGTTGTTGTATGGGTGCCAAAGATGGATCATCCACCGTGGGCACGGGAAGTCCTGAAGCAGGCTGCTGAAGAGGTGGTCCTGGGTGCTCAGAAGCTAGCGCCAGGCACTTGGCAACTGGTGCCAAATCCTCGGGAGCTGGCGCAGGGCGCCCGGGAGCTGGAGCTGGGTGCTTGGGAGCTGGCGCCAGGCGCTCGGGAGCTGGAGACGGGCGCTCGGAAACTAGCGCTGGGCACTCGGGAGAAGCAGTCAGGCATCTAGAAGACGATGGGAGCTTGTGAGGACTAGAAGGATGCTTGGGTGCCAAATACTGGCATTCTACAACAGAGCACTCAGGAGAAAAATGCTCCAGACTTTCTCAAGCACTGCAGGAAGGCTGGGGGCTGCGAAGAGGATCCTTAAACCGCTTACAGGACAGTGGAGAAGAGCGGTCAGCATTGGCTGCATGCCTCTTTAAAGGCCAAGACTCATCTGGGAAGTGCCATTGGCACCTCTTGTCAGGACTGGAATCCTCAGAACCAGAGGACAACTGATGCACATTCACAGGGACGCCTTTCTAACGGCTGTCTGTCAAAGCCTGGGATCAATCAACAGGCTCAACTGAGGGGGCGACTACCCATGGGCAAACCCCATCGACCTACCTTGGACCTCCGGTATGTCTTCTCCCGGGTTTAGGGGAGTATGACAGGGACCTTCGTCTAGGAGGCGGGACAAGCAGCCACCTCCTCCACTAACACTGCACTGTCACTGTTTACTTTGCCCAAGAACGCTTTGTCCATTAGGACCTTTAGGGACGCCCCAAATTCAGCCACAGTATTCACTACCAGATTAATTTTCTGATCGAGTCTGGATTCGAGATTGGCAATAGGATGGGGGTTGGAAGCATGGGAGCCAGGCACAGAAGTAGGTGGTGCAGTATTAGGGCTGGTGATGGGAGACAAGACAGGAACAGGGGAAGAGGGAATAGTCATATTATCTATATTACTAGGCTTAGGAGTAGATTCTAGGCTACCTAAAGTTCTACTTTTGGCTCTTGAGGCTGCCTTTCTCTTCCTATCCCTTTCAAGCTTATCCAGATGGGATTTCAAAACCTTTTATTTCCTATCATCCCAGTCCTTGCATTCATCACATGTTAGGTCTTTAGTACACACTTGCCCCCTACAATTAGCACAAATAGTATGAGAATCATAAGAAGCTTTTGTAAGTTTCGTCTTGCAGCCCTTGCTACAATAACGAATACTGGAAGAGCTACAGTCCAACATAATAAGTTCAAAAAAAGTTTAGAAAAACCTGAACTAAAGCTAACAAGCTTGAAGGCTACCAAAAGTAAGAGTACTTCACTGAATCCTGGAGAAATATCAACCAAAAAGTGATGAAAAGCAAAAATGAGCTGCTACATACATCCGATGTTCAGCCGGAGGCCGGCAGAAATGAACTGAGCTCTTCTGCTTTGTTGTTCCTATTGTTCCTTGACAGTGGGTGGGGCTAGTCCCCTACACAAAAACAACAGAAGATCTATCGTGATTTTTAAAATTTAAGCTGCTGCGCGAGTTGAAATTATAGCTATGTAATTACTTGGTAAGTTAACTTATAGGAAATGACTTACTGTAGGAATATGAAAGATACTGCCTGGATAAGTATGGAAATAGTTGTTGTTGTTGTTGTTGTGGTTCCCCAGACTCTGTTATGCCAGGAAGCCTGCACTGAGAAGAAGGACACCACGCTTACTGGATCTGACCATAACTGTGTGGTAGTGTGGATGTTGTGTTGTTGTCTAAGGGCTGCCAAGTTAGGGCAATCTACTAAGAGATGTGTACTAACTTGGCAGAGTGGACATATGTCTGTTTGGGTGTTGTCTAAAAATCTTGAGAGCTGTGTTTCTGTACTGCTTATGTTGGGTGGGGTGCTGCTTTGTTGTTGGGAAGGTTATTAAGTGCTTGTCTGGTGAGGTGAGTATGGATGTGCTTTTTGTTTTGTGTGCTGTTTGGGGTGGTGGTATAGAATTCAAGATATCTGTATAGTGTCTGTGTGGTGTATTCACTATTTGCCTGTGTGTTGGAGGGTGGTCATGAAGGTAATAGCATGGGCTGTTTGTGTTGTTTATGACCGATGCCAAGAATTGTGTGCCTCTCATGTCTAAGTGTTGTTGCCTGATGGTGAGAATCTTGGTTTCAGCGTGTAAGTGTTCTATTGGTGTGGATTGTGTACTGCCAAGGATGATTCTCAGAGCTGTGTTTTGTATTATTTGTAGTTTGTTTAGTTGTGTGTTGGATATGGCAGGGTGCCAGGCTGGGCTGGCGTAGTTTATTATGGAGCGGATGTATTGTTTGTATACTGTGATGAGCGTTTCTTTTTGTTGTCCAAATGTTGTGCCTGTTAGTGATCTTAGTGCATTTAGTCTAGGTCTGCATTTCTTGATGATGTTACTGACATGTGGGAGCAAATGACACTGAAGTGTTGTATGTGACTCCTAGGATTTTTGTTTCGTGTGTGTGTGGAATTGTGGTGTTGTTCAGCGTTGCTGTGGGTCTGTACTGATGTTCTTTGTTGTGACTAGTGAACAGTGTAAGATGGATTTTGTTGGTGCTACCTGTAATCTGTTTTTGTGTGAGCCAGTTTTCAAAATTTGTGTTATGTAAGTCTGTACTTGTGTGGAGCATACGTTTTTGTCTGCATGTATTGATATGACTGTTAGATCGTCTGCATATGAGGAGATGTATATGTTGTTAGGTGGTGTTGGTATGTCATGCATGAATAGGTTAAAAAGTGTTGACTTAGGACGGAGCCTTGTGGGACACCGTTCGGGAAGTTTCTGATTTTGGATGACTCGCCATTGTAGTGTACAAATGCTTGTCTGTCTGTTAAGTAATTGGCGAGCCAGCGTTTGGTGTTGTTGTGTAGTGTGGTGTTGTAAACTTTGTTGATGAGAAGTGGTCTAGAGATGGCGTCAAAGGCTTTACTTATGTCTATTGTGATTAGCAGTGTTCTTTGTGGTGGGCGTCTGGAGTTAATGCCATCTTGTATTTTTTGTGTAAGGTTGGTGAGTAGCGTTGTTGTGGAGTGGTGTGGTCTGTAGCCATGTTGAGTGGGTGACAGTGGTATGTGTGGTGTGGTTTTTTGCGTAAGATGAGGCGTTCTACTACTTTTGATGGTGTGCAGAGTAAAGTTATAGGTCTGTATGAAGCTGCTTGTGTAGGTGTTTTGTTTGGTTTTAGAAGTGCTATTATTTTCCCCAGTTTCCAAATGTGTGTATAATGCAGTGTGCGTATGAATAATTGGAAATAGTAAGCATCATTGGTTATAAGGATTGGGTGAGTTTCTGGAAGGTATACTGTTAGACTTTCATCAAACAATTGAGTGTCAGAAGACAGGTATTTAGTTGTGAAAGAGAGGATGATTGATCAGGTGAGAAGAGTGAAAGAAAGAATAAGGTATAAGTGGGAGAATGAGTTTGAGGATGTACAGACAGGAAAGATCGAGTGTGTGTCACTGCATACCCATCGACTTGAAACTTCAGCCAGAAAAAAGTAAGGGGATGAAGATATTAATGAAAATAAGATGTTGATGAAGAAGTTTCTGACTACAATTTCCGATTGTCTGGCAGTTTATAAATGTGAAGCAAGAGGGAAAGATGAGATGGAAGAATGAATTATTGAAGTGGAATGATATGCTAGAGTTGGTGGAGGATTTTTAAGTTGCAGATGTGGAAGACAGTAGGAATTAGAAGAGAGCATATGTGGGGAGAATGCATGGATTGCAGATAGGACTAAGCATGGGTCATACTGAAATGCAGTGGTACGATATTCTTCGGAAACTAGGAATGATTTTGTAAGAGGGTCAAATAAGTATGGAATAAATATAGATTGTAGAGATGATAGATATACAAGATGTAATATGGTTGTAGGAATGACAGCAATGTGGTGAGAAATGTGGATTGTAGGAATGATAATAGCAACATGGCTTGTTGGGACAATAGATATGAGAAGTAATGTAAAATATGTATATAGGAATAACAGCAATATGGTGAGAAATAGAAAACTTTAAAAGTAATTTGTATTTTTCCTAACATATAAACCAAAAGTTCTTTACATAGAATTTGTCTTGTAAACAGGAGCTGGAGTGGCAGTTTAACTTGCAGACAAGGTTGTTAACTATCAACAGGTAGGAGGAAGCCCCACCCACCTGTTGGTATGCACTCCACTTTGCCTTCCAACCCAGGTATCAGAGTGAGGGTGGCTGAGTTGGGCTGTTAAGGTAAAGTACTTCAGGTTTATATGTTAGGAAAAATGCAAATTATTTTTAAACTTTGCTATTTGTTCAACTGACTGGTTAGTTCTACCCACCTGGGAATACCTTCCTGGTCTGGAAGAACAGAGGAGGGTATCCCACACCTCTAGCCTGTTGAACACATGGGATGTTGCAACTGTTAGACTTCTGGGCATAAAGTAATGAGTTTGTTTTCATTACTGTACCTGGTGAAGGCTGAAAGAACCAGTAGCCTATGTGTTGGAGACAATAAAACATGCTATTACCGTAAAACCAACTGGTTTGTTTCCCCGTCTATCCTTCTCTCCCTTTACATAAAGGGGGGGGAGGGAAATGCATCCAGTCAAACTACAGGCAGTCCCCAGGTCACGGTGGTCTCGGGTTACAGTGTTCCAACTTTATGGCGCTTGGCTCAAGGTGCCGTTAACCTGATTTTACGGTGCTGTAACCCGGTTTTACAGCTTTATTTATTTCCATTATCATAATGATGTTCCGGTTTATGGCGTTTTTCAGGTTATGGAGGATGGACAGGGTGTACCAGCTCACAACCTGCTTAACTGCCATAAGTGAGAGAGAGGTGAAGAGAAAAGGGAGACCAGTCACTCACATGCACTCTCGTTCACCAAATACCTTAGCCAAGATGCTACATGTCCCTTTAGGGGAGCCTAGTGAACTATACAACTTGTTGGGCAGCCACCACATGACCCAATGAAAATGTGCCCAAGGACTTGTGGGTGATGTCCAAAGATAAAATGAAGTGAATGTGGTCTAGCATGACCACACCCCAGCTCATAATACCTGCTGAACAACAAGTTCTTCTAGAATGCAACGGATGGGGTGACGCCCAACCTCGTAAGCTCTTGCCTAGACCACACCTTGTCTTCCTCACCAGAGGAAGAGTACGCCCGATTGGCTGTCTGATGCAGCCAGAAAGGTACAGTAAACCCCCTGTATTCGTGTTCTCATGATTCGCAGACTCACGCATTCGCGGGTTTCTCTGTGGAACATATCTAGCCATTATTCGCAGAAAATTCACCCATTTGCAGTATTTTTTACTGAGAATTATTCACTAATTACTGTATTTTCATATAATTTTCATGAATAAATGCACTTTTTGGGATAAAACTATTAAAATACTCAGGTATATGCATTTTTACAAGGTTTTCCTGTGTTTAAACTATCAAAATGGGCAGTTCTAAGTATTTTTAGAGGGGTTTTAAGTATTCGCAGATTTTAGCTATTCACGGGGGGGTGTGGTACGCATCCCCCGTGAATACGGGGGGTTCACTGTATTCCATTTTTGGACATCTCTTTCTTGGTCAAGCCAGTACTAATGAAGAGCACCGACACTCAGGCCTGAGCTGTCGGGTTCTTCCTAACTGGACACAGTAGCATCTCATTCAGATCACTACCAACAAACTCCTCTAGGGAGGGGATTGAAAAGGACTCAAATCTGGCATCAGGGACTAACAGATTCTGAGCCTTTGTGACGACTTCTGGGACAAACTCGAGCGTAACTGATTATCTTCCCCTTGAGTGCTAAACATTAAAGGAAAGGCCATGAAGCTTGCCTTCTGGCATGGTTTCTTTTTCTTTCAAGAACCAGTGCTGAATGTATTGGAAAGAGTAGTAGTCTAGTTAAGCAATTATGGGGAGTTCATCATACAACTACTACTTAACCTAAATTTATTTTCTAATTGTTTCATTTACAAGCAATACACAACTAGACAAGTTATCTCTGTATTCCTGTAAAAAATGAAAAATTTTTAAAGCAATTTGTACTTTTCCTAACATACAAACCTGAGGTCTTTACATATGGGATTAACTTTCAGCAAGCTGGAAAACTGACTGTTAAACTTTTGCAAGGTGGTTGTGGTAACAGTTACCGATGGTAGGGGCAGACGCACCACCCACCAAGTTGGCATACATTCAGTTCTATGCAGTTTACCTTTTGGCCCAGGTAAGAGAATGAGGGTGGTAAGAGGTCGGCCTTTAATGTAAAGACCTCAGGTTTGTATGCTAGGAAAAATACAAATTACTTTAAAAATTTGTCATTTGTTCCTACACGAATACAAACCCTCGTTCTTTACATATAGGAGACTTACTTTTGAAGGGAGGATTTCAAGTAAATCTCTGAACTGACTAGTAGTTTGGCTCACCTGGGTACTCTCTTCCTGGTCATAAAAGAGCAAAGGAAGGAGACCACACCTCTGATCTATTGAACAAGAAAGATGTTCATTGTCAGACTTCTGGGCATTTTGAATTAAAGGTAAGTAATATTCTTGATTTGAAAAGGTTTGGATGAACTCCCAGAGTTGGAGACTATAAAGAATAACCAACTGGTTTGCTCATAATCAGTCCCTCTCTCCCCTTGCTAAAGAGAAGGAAGGATTTGCATTTAATAATCCAAATACAGCTAGATTATGGATAGGATACTCAGTCATTCAGATCACCTGTATGCATGCCAGTCCAGCACATGATAGCTCATTCACTGTTCCTCTGCCCACTGGAAGAGGAAGGAAGACAGGAGAAAGGGAGGAGGCCAGTCCCACACACACCTTGCAGCTGTACACCTTAGGCGAGATGCAACCTGTTCCTCAAGAGCTGGGTGAACTACATGACTTGTTGAGCATCCACCACAGGATCAAAGGAAAAGGAGTTCAAGGACCTATGGGCAACGTCCTATGGTAAAAGGAGATGAATGTGACCTGCATGATTGCATTCCATCCTTGAACTTGACTGACAAGTTCTTCCTGAATGCAATGGACAGACTGATGCCCCTGGCCTCAAAAGATCTGGTCCGAAACATACTGATGTCCACCAAGAGGTTGCAGGGTACGTTCACTTGATCATCTCACCAGTCAGAGAAAGGACAATATGGACACCCTTTCTCGGCCAACTCGAAGGTAACGAACGAGCTGTTGGTACTGGGTTGAAAGTCTAGTCTTTATGGAGGCAATGTAGAGATCATACTGTCATTAGCACTACAGGACCATAGAAGTGGAATGATCCATCTCACTGGTCACTTTCGAAACATGTAGAATGATGAAAGGTGTTAGCTTCTAGATGTAACTGTATACCAAATATTTCTTACTTCATTCAAAGGTGCGAGAAGACAGCACAGAACAGCGCCAACTTCAGCAAGATGAGAAAGAGGGACTATGATCAAGCTTCTTCAGATGTTGAATGAATATCCAGAAGTCAAGGCGCCAAGATCAACTGTCCTTATCTCGTGACTTCAGCGAATAAATGTTGTAATTACATCCATCTTGCTTGGGATGTCTGGTTGGCCACTGCAATGAATGTTTTTCTGTCTCCTCATGTACTTGCACTGCAATAGAGCAGATGAAAAGACACTAGGACTTTTTGTTGACCATGGCACTACCGTGGTGTTGTTGGTATCACACTGAGGAATGTCTATCCATGATCTTGAGACTCTTGAAGGTCTAACAAGAACTGTGCTTAAGTTCCAAGAAAGGAAGTGTAGGAGACTACCGCCCTGGTCAATGTCCCGAAGGATGAAAAATCCATGGAGGAGGATGGTGTAACCATGGTACTACCTTGGTGTCGTTGCTATCAAAGGAGTGCCTATTGGACACTGAGACTCCTGACTGTCTTAAGATCCACAAAATATTTTCTCTGCGGGTTGTGGATCAACTGATAATTACAGCAATAGCAGCTACTGCTTACATCTCCCATTCCTCACAGGAGGAGTGTAACTACCTCAAGTCAAAAGAAAAGGAGCTCCTAGACGCCGCTGCTTGACTGAATAGGAATCAAAAACAAGTTGTCGGAACTTAGTTTGGAGGCATTGTTGATCTCCCAATGAATCAGGCAAAATGGCGCGATTACCGGAGGCCCCCTAAGCTTGAAGAATCTCTCTGCAATGCCTGGGTGTTTTTTCAAATATATTAATAAAAAATCAGTTCTGGGTTATGGCTGATGTTCCAAAGTTATGGCACCGTAACAGTGCATTAAGGGTATAACTTGCTGGTGCTACAGCAAGGTGAGAGAAAACCGGTGTAGGGAGGTGTAGCCACCTGGAGGGTTCACAATACGGTGGTTTATTACCAAGGCAAAGCTTAAAAACCTGTTTCTTTCCCACAGGCTTACATAAGTCTCTCTCTCTTTCTCATTTTTATGAATTTTTCTTACGATGTTCCGGGTTACAGCGATTTCCGACTTATGGAAGGCTGCTGGAAAGGAACCCCCACCGTAACCCGGGGACTGCCTACCCAGAATGTACCTGGCAGACAGCTCTATTGAGTCAGTTGCTGCCCACTTGTCCACCTGCACAGCCAACCTGTGAAGCTGGAAGGACACCAGTCCCCCTTGCTTGCTGACATATGCCACCACTATGGTGTTGTTGCTCATCAACACCACAGAGTGCCCCATCACTTCATCCTGAAACTCCTTAAGGTCAAGAAACATGGCTTTCAGTTCCAGGATATTGATGTTGTACTTGTTCTGGTCCTACACACCTGACACCAAGAGGTCCTTCAGGTGTGAGCCCAACCCCTTGTTTGATGAGCCTGAGAACATCACCTCGGGAGTGGGCACTTTGATCATGAGGTTCCTGTTGTCTAACTACCAACTTAAGTCTCTCCTTACCTCCTCAGAGAGAGGAATAGGAAAGACAGGAGGGTTTCTTGCTGAAGACTGGAACTCCTTGAGCCTCCACTGAAGAAAGCGGGGGTGAAGCTGCTCATGAGGGACCACCTTGTCTCCTGTAACTTCTTCTTTTAACGTGCTTTTTCCCCATTTTTATGGGGTAAGCACGATGCCTTCTTTTTGAAGGACTTTGATTTAGCTTTGGGGTAGACTTTGCAGTCTGGATCGGCTGCCCTGCCTGTCATTGCTTAGACCCTGGTAGCGTATGTACATGTATTGTACCAGTCACCAGCGCCCATTCTCCCAGCAGCGAGGAGTCACTGTGCGGTTAGGTCGACATTCGAGACGTGAGGTGTCTGTTACGTTTTTAGAAGATGTTGGAGTGGCTTTGTTTGTGTGTGTATTAGTCTGTAACACCCATTTGCTTTTAAGCAAACCTATCTGTTGATTACATACATAATCCCGGGGTGTCTACACGGATAGCAAAGTGTCCGCCTCTCTGACTGGGTCAGCTGCGGATTTGAACCCGCGCCACAGACCTCTAAGAAGCCCGAGGCTGCTACTCTAATCGACTTGGCCATCGAGGCTCTACCTTGTCCCCTGTGACTGGTGACCAAGAATGACTTGCCACTGCTGAGCAGGTTGTTCCCGTCAAGACAGGAACTTATATGCTAACCCCCTGAACTTGCTGATGTCAGAATCTGAAGGGAAAACTCTTTTTACTGCTGTATCTATCAGCATGCCTAGGTACTTTACCCTCTCCTTGGATGTGAGATCCGACTTCTTTAAGTTTATCACCACACTGAGATGGTGACAAAACTTGAGGAGACGATCCCTGTCACAATGCTGCTGCAGCAACAAGCTTTCCAGGATTAGCCAATCATCCAGGTACCTCAACAGACACATGCTGTGCGAATGCTGAAGTCAACATGAACACCTGTTGTGGAACACCATCACTGATGGATGGGTATTGGAAAATACACATCCTTTGGAACCACCAAGGGCATGAAGTTGCCCTATCTGATGGAATCCAGAACTGAGGAACTGTTTCCATCTTGAACCAAGTCTGGCAAAAGAACCAATTCAAAGGTGAGAGACTGATGACTGGTCTCCAACTGCCTGTCGCCTTCTCTGCCAGGAACAGGCAGCAGTAAAAACCTGGAGACTGGTCTTTCACGACTTCTATCATGCCTTTCTGAAGCACTGCATTCACCTCATCCTCAAAGGTGAGATCCTTTTGTGTTTTGAGAGTGGTAGATACCCTTTCAAAAGCCATCCACTACCAGCCGTCTACTCTTTGTCACTGCCAAGTTGCCCAATGTAACCCCCCACCATCAGCAGCAAGCAGGGAGGAACGCTGCCCCTAGTGTCTTCCTTGCCCTTATGCCCCCCTCTCCTAGAGTGGCCTGGGGGTTGAAATGGATGTGGCTGTGATCTTTTTGCTACTGGGGCACAAGATGATTGGGTTCCTCTACAAGGGGCAGACGAAGTCTGGGACTTTCTCTGACCAGAAGAGGAAGGGCCAGCCTAACTGGAAGGTTGGCCTGCAGTGCCTTGTGAAGATCAAGAGGTCTTACACACTGCCTGGTGGACAAGCTTGTCATTGTTCTTGACCCAAAGCCTCTCCACCGTGGCCTCCACTTCACTCCGCACAAAGAGAGAGTGAAGATCCTAGTATTAGTCTGTTCCTCATTGCCAATGCTGACTCTGGTCCAACAAACCTTGAGAGTTGATACAACACTGTATCTCTCTTAAGCACCAGGTTTGGTCTGGTGGGTGAGGTAGGTAATGGCTCTTCCTCCAAATAGCATCAATCTCTCGAAAGTGGCAGCCTCCTTTGGTGTTTGCCCTCCCAAAGGGGAAGCAAACTTGGCCACTATAAGAGACTGTCTGGAACTGACAAGGCAGTTGACTCAGCACAGGGACAGTTGAGTGCTAATCCAGGATGAAGACGAGTCAAGTCTGGGTCAGCAAAGGACTCTCTGAGGGAATGTAGTATTTCCTCTGACAAGTCAGAGGCGGAGGAAGTGACATACCAGACCAACTAAACCGAAGGGAATTGTTTTGCCCAGAAACAAGAGAATTCACCTGATCCAAAATCCTGTCAGCAAATCTTGACCATGGCAGGCCAATTAGAGCACTGGGTTCCTTATGGGGACACTCGCCAGAGCCCTCTGGCGATCTCTCAATAACTCAGGCATAAGATCTGTCTGGTCCAAGGAATGACCCAGATACGTAAATCTCTGTGGTGGAGCTGGGATAGGATTGAGAATGGTCTCGGTCCCAAACCCCAAGCCCTGTCCAACTTCTGACTCTCAGAAAACCCAGAGGAGGTGGAAGGGACAGTAAAGGATCGTGAGCACTCTTGCCCAGCCTGTCAAAGACTGAAATCTTGCCAGGTAAGCGAGGCCATGGGAGATTGCCAACCTGCAGTGATGGCATCTGCATAGGTCAAGGAGAGCGAACATGGGGAGTTTGTCCCTCAAGCATGCTCCAGTATTCCCAGAAGCTACAGCTTCTACAGAAAGGGAAGACAGAATGGAGGACCTCCTCTTGCTAGGTCTGGATAACTGGCTTGAGCAGGCCGAGTCACTTTCTCGGAACCCCTGGGCAGCTCTCTTTCAAGAGCTGGAGGGGGGTGAAGGAACACCTGTCTGCTCTCACTTCACCTTCTCTTGCTGGGCTGTGCTGGCAGCTGGGCCTTGGTCCGAAGACCAGGAACCCTTGCTGGTCCGGGTAAGAGTACTACTGGGGCTGGTACTGGTTCACTGGGGGTCTGGAGAATCCAGTGTAGCGGTTGCACCTTTACACTTGGCAGCAGGTGTTGCAGTACTCACCGTACCGCTAGCGACAGTCCTGTCAGCCCTCTCTGCAGCACAGGAATAACCGCTGGAAGCTTGAGGCGACCGCCTGAGGGGAGATGTAGCAAACTTCGTCTTTCTCTGCTTACTAGCTTTGGAAGAAGGGGAGGAGGTGACAGCACTTGATGATGAAAATGAAGATGGCGATGATGACTTTCTTCTCTTTTTCTTCAACTTCCTCTCCCTCCTGAGCGCAAGTGAGGTCAGCATTGTAAACAGTGAGTGGAAGAGGACCTTTCCCAGGGATGAGGTCGAAGGCAGCACCTGGGGACACATCACCAACAAGATTTGGGGAGTAGCAAAAGAGGTGGGGGTGGTCCTAGAACCAGTGGAGACCATGACTGTTGAAGTTGTCTGGTCACGGTGGAAGCAGTCATAGGGTATCCTTTCATCGCCTTCACACTGATAAGGGATGAAACACTCAGCTTACCCGAGATGCCCAGGGAGGGCCTTCGCTCCCTGATCCCTACAGACTCAACAGCAACTGTAATAAAGGTCAGGTTAGGAGAGAGCTCTTCCCTTCACTCCAATAGTGTCCTCTAGAGGATGACTCCCTTGCAGAGCAAAGAGATGCCCCCAGTGTGAAACCGGGTAGACATCTTACCCCTCTTGATGGGTATCTGCCGAACGAACAGCAGGAGTTGATGAGGGGAAAACTACTCACTTGGGAGTAGTAACAGCAGGTGGAAGTTTGGAAGATATAAGACACTTTTGGTGTCACCTGCAGAGTATTGCAACCTGATGACTTAGGAGAGACCTTGTTTTTCCTCTTCTTTCTAGTAAACTTCACCCACTGTTCAGATGGCCAGACACAGCACTTGGAACGTGGGCTATTCTGATTGCAATCATGCCTCCTGCTAGAGCTGCAGAAGGTATGAGGATCTACCTTGATAGAGGAGAGGAACCTATTACAAGGCTTGTCATTTCTGGTCAGTGCCTGAAAACCTGAGGGTGAAGGCTTAAGTGATGAGGGGTCTGAGGCATCATGAAATAAACAACTCAACAATTATGCAATATATTCAAACCAAAGCAACCATACAAAAAAGAAAGCAATGGCAAGTCAGGCAGAGAGTCCACAGAGATGTCTATACACAACAGCAGCAGAAGCAAAGTGGAGCGCATGCTAACACGTGGGTAGGGCTTACCCCACATGAGAATAGTTAATGACCTTGCGTGAAAGTTAAACAGCTGTTCTAGAACATTCGCAAGCTAAAGCCTTATGTAAAGAACAAAGGTTAGTATTTGTGTAGGAACAAATAAATCTTTAGGTTAAGTAGAAATTTTTTATTTACTCCCCAAGAATGTTGAAGTGAATCACTGCTCTTGCTCCACACCTCTCAATTAATTAACACTGGTCCCAAGAGAAGAAAACCACAGTAACAAGGCACTTATGAACTTCTGATTCTTGGAGTGGGTGGATATGTTTTAGGATTACTTCAAGAATTCCTTACATTTAGGTAACAGCGAGTTGCTGTGATGGGAGCTTTAACAAACCAGGACCTACTGTGTCTCTGGAGTTGCACAGGGTAGTGTCCTTGGCCCACTGCTATTTTTAGTGTATACTGTATAGTGTATGGTTGTTGACCTGGAAAACAAAACTGTTCAGCACACTGATGATTTAGCTAATCATAAGACATGGAAAACAAAACTGTTCAGTATGCTGATGATTTAGCTAATCATAAGACAGTTATAAACTTCAGAATCTTGGATTGGGTGGATATGCTTTAGGATTGCTTCAAGACTTCCATAAAGGTAGGCAGTAGAGAGCTGCTGTTGATGGGGTCTTTAGCAAACCAGGACTAATTGTGTCTGGAGTTAAACAGGGTAGTGTTCTTGGTCCATTGTTATTTTTAGTGCATACAAGTGATGTTGTTGGCCTGGAGAACAAGATTGTTCAGTATGACATGGAGCGGATTAGTGAACAGTGTAGTTGGTGGAGCATGAGACTGAACTCTAGTAAAATGAAAACACTATTGATTAGTAGATCTCATACTGAATTTCCACCCCTTCAAGTGGGTGGGACTCTGCTGAATGAGTGTGGAGCTTTAACTATACTTGGTGTGACTCTTGGCTCATATCCTACTTTTGAGAAACATCTAATGAAAGTGTCAGCAAATGTTGCACATCACTTAGGTATTGTACGCAAGGCCTCATATACAGTATTTACAAAAGTGATAAAATCAATGCAACCTAGTTTACATCATTTGTCCTTCCTCTACTAGAATACTGTTCTCTGGCGTAGATGTCTGTTCCTAACAAAGAATTATCTCTTTTAGATAGAGTGGTTCATGATGTTGTTGTTATTATTATTATTATTATTATTATTATTATTATTATTATTATTATTATTATTATTCAAACATGAACCCTATTCATATGGAACAAACCTACAGGAGCCACTGACTTGAAATTCATGCTTCCAAAGAATATGGTATTAATTTGAAAGAAGTATCAGAAGGTAATAGGAAATACAGAAAGAAGGGATCAGTTATTAAAAAAGTAAAAATAAATTAACAAATCAATAAATAAACAGATACAGTATAAAGGCAAATAAATTATCAAAATATAAGGAGAATGCTTTTAGGGTATTAATGCATTGTGCCTTTGCTTGAACTTTTGAAGTTCCAATTGCATATCCTAAGGAAGACTGGTTCGCATTCCAACAGTGTGAGGAATAAAGGACCTTTGAAACTAAGAACTTCAACAGTGAGGCACATTTACTGCAAATTTGTGCTGCTGTGCAACTTGCATGGTTGGTCTCAGGAGGAAAAGAGGATCAGGGATCAATTGTGAATGTGAAAGATCTCTGTTAAATTACAACTTAAGAAAAATTTACAAACAAGTGATCAACCATCGATGGTCCAAGTCATAACTGCTAATGTTAGGAAACAAAACCTACACCACAAACCACTCTGTCTAAAAGAGACAAATCTCTGGCAGAAGCAGACATCCACATCAGAGAACAGTGTTCTAGTAAAGGAAGGACAAATGATGTACAACACGTTGCACTAATTTTATCACTGTTATAAATACATGAGGCCTTTCATACACTGCCTAGCTTCCATGCAGAAGTTGGTGACACCTTCATTGGATGTTTCTCAAAAGTATGATGTGAGTCAAAAGTTACACCAAGAATAGTTAAATCTTCAGACCCATTTAGCATAGTGCCATCTACCTGAAGGGGAGAATGGGATGGAAAATTTGTAAAGGATCTGGTAAATAAATAACAGCCTTGTGATTTACTAAACTGAAAGCAGTACTAAAAGCTATTTGAATTACTCTACACTCAAAACCCTTATCAAGGTTCTCTTGCAAAAGGCAAGTCAAATCTAAAGGAGCATCGCAGGTACCTGACTGTTTCCTATATGCATATTGACTATCAGCTAACAATCCTTTACATTCCACATACTTAACACAAGGAGAGCACTGGGAGAACAGAAATTGGCCTGCAGTTACTGGAGTCATCAGCTATGCTACTCTTTGAAACAGGTACTGTACTGTAATATGACATTTTTATAATAAAATAAAGTTTATATATTCTTACCCAGTAATTACTTAGCTAAGAGTTTCTACTCGAATGGCAGTTAGAATTCTGAATTCGCGGTAGTGATTCTTTGTTTGTATAGGTGACTATGCCCTGCCCACTTTCGGGGTACGAAAGAGGAACAACACCACCAACACGACATTTTGTTTATGTAAAAAAGAGTCCATGTGCGGGGAGGCAGGTGGGCTCCATCCGTAATTACTGGGTAAGTATATATAAAACTTTATTTTATTATAAAAATGTCATTTTTATATATGTAACTTACCCAGTAATTACTTAGCTGATTCCACATTGAAAGGAGGAGGGGAATCATTGGCAAAATCTTACTTTAAAATCAATAAGATAATTAGTTGTTCCTTACCTGATGAAATAGCTGCTGCAGGTAGACACTGCCTCTGGTGGTGTTCATCTCACCTGTAGTGGTGTGGCAGCATGGCCAAAAGCGCCTCTACTTAAGTGGGACACTTCGCAGCAAAGGAGTACTCCGATGGCTGACAAAGTATTTAGGTTAAGCTTTGCAACAAAGGTGTACACCGAAGGCCGCCAAAGCATAAATAGTTGCCCCTGCCCTGGGCACAGTACCACAACAACAATAACAAAAACAGAACAACAAAGTCACCTATACCATAATTAAACAATGATTAAAAATAAAAACAAGACCACTACCCAACACATAAATAACTAGTGGGCACTCCAGGTACATCGTACCCTCCTAGACTCCCCAAGAACTCAACACCATTTTCAAGGTGAAGAGGAAAGGAAAGGAAGGGAGACTTCCTACACTTCCTCACCCATCACAACGCCAGCTACGGACACAGGTCCTAGGGTACTGCAGTTATCATAAATCGTCTTAACGTCCTGCAAATAGTGCATTGTGAACACCGACTTGCACTTCCAATGTGTTGCCTCTAGGATGGCTGAGAGCGAAAGATTGTGTTTGAATGTTACCGAAGTAGCCACTGCATTAACCTTGTGAGGTTTAACTTTCAAAAGCGTTAAGTCCGTTTCTGCTAATTGAGAGTGTGCCTCAACTATGAGATCCCTCCAGAAAAACAAAATGGCATTCTTTGAAAGGGGTATAAAAGGGTTTTTAACAGAACACCAGAGATTATTAAACTGGCCTCTAATCTTCTCCATTCGATGTAAATAATAACGGAGGGCATGAACAGGACACAGCTCTCTCTCTTCTTCTTCCGTGCCTAGGATATCCGATAAACTCGGAATTGAAAAAGAACGGGACCAGGGATGTGACGGGTTCTCATTTTTAGCTAGAAAACCAAGCAAAGGGGAGCAGACTGCATTACCTTGCGAAAAACTGATTCTTTTGCTTATAGCTTGCAGCTCACTTACCATCTTAGCCGTTGCTAAGGCTACCAGAAAGAGAGTTTTCCCAAGTCAAATCCCTTAGAGAAGAAGAGTGCATTGGTTCAAATCGAGGATTGGAAAGCCACTTACGGACCACATCAAGATTCCAAGAGAAGGAAGCCTCTTTCTAGGACTTGGAGATATTAAAAGACTTAACCAGATCGGACAAGTCTAGGTTGTTTGAGATGTCTATGACGAAAAACGGAGCTTAGCATAGCTCTGTAACCCTTTATAGTAGCGACCGACAACCCTTTCGAGGATTTCAAATAGAAAAGGAAGTCTGCTATTTGACTGATAGAAGTTTTAAAGGAAGAGACTTTATTTCTTCTGCACCAGCTCCTAAAATGTGCCCACTTAGCTTGGTAGACGTTATTGGAGGAAATGTGTCTACATTTGGCGATAGCCTCTGCTGCTGCCCTAGAAAAGCCTTTCACTCTAATTGAGTCTGTAGATAGTCAAAATCCTGTTAGGGCCAGAGAGGATAGTCCTTGATGAAACCTCCTGACATGGGGCTGTCTGAGCAGACTTGGAATTTCGGGAAGGAGCCTCGGAAAACCTTCGAGTAGATTGATCAGGTCCAGGAACCACTCCTTCTGATGCCAGAAGGGTGCCACGAGAGTCATCTTGACATTTTGGTGAGAGCAAAACTTCTTTAATACTTCCAGTATCATTCCGAACGGGGGAAAAGCATAAAGGTCTAGGTTGGACCAGTCCAGAATCATTGCATCCGTCGCCCAAGCTAGGGCATCTGGGAACGGGGAACAAAACAGAGGAAGACGGTAATTCTTGGAAGTTGCAAATAGGTCTATGCTCGGTTGACCCCAAAGTTTCCAAAGGCTGGCACAGACTTGAAGATCTAACGTCCACTCCGTGGGAAGAATTTGCTTGTGACGGCTAAGCTCGTCCGCCAGGACATTGCACTTGCCCTGTATGAACCAGGTGACTAATCGTGTCTGGTTCCGATCCGCCCAACATAGAAGATTTCTCGCTACTTCGCAGAGAGGAAAGGAGTGTGTTTGTCCCTGATGTTTGATGTACGCCAGGGCCGTGGTATTGTCTGCAAGTACCGCTACAATCTTGCCGTGTACCTGCGTTGCAAAGTGTTGCAGACCTAGATGTATAGCCTTTAGCTCTCTCACATTGATATGTAATCCTTTTTCTTCTGACGACCACTTCCCCGAGACTTCCAGGTTCCCCAGGAGCGCTCCCCAACCTACACCCGACGCGTCGGAAAAGAAGTCTAGGTCGGGGCTCATTGGAGCGAGTGACTTCTCTTCTGAAAGTCTGTCTGTGGACTTCCACCACCGCAGATCCTCCTTTATCTCTGGGGTTATTGGAAAGATGTGGCGGTCCTGATGAACTTTTCGATCCCAGCATACCCTTAAATAGAACTGGAGAGGTCTTATGTGAATTCTTCCTAGTCTCACGAATTGTTCTAGAGAAGCTAACGTCCTGCCACTGGGTGGCGGAGCATGAACGAAGCGAGAGGAAGAGGTTTACTTTCCTCAGACAGTCTTCTACTCTCCTGGGTGACGGAAAAGCCTGAAAACTCAGAGAGTCCATCAGAACTCCCAAATAAGGAGTCCTCTGAGTGGGAATCATTTGTGACTTGTCGAAGTTGATTGTTAGTCCTAAATCCTGAATCAAGAAAAGAGTTTTCTTTAAGTCCTTCATGCATTGTATCTTCGTGGGCGAACGAATTAGCCAATTGTCTAGGTACAACAGGATACTCACTCCCGCTAAACGTAGCCAACCCGCCAAAGGAGCCAACACTCGAGTGAAAACTTGTGGGGCCGTAGAGAGACCGAAGCAAAGTGCTCGAAATTGAAAAATCTAGTCCTCGAAAACAAAATGTAGGTATTTCCTTGAATCCGGATGAATTGGGATATGGAAATAAGCGTCCTGCATGTCCAGGGAAACCATCCAATCCCCCCTGATGGATGGATGTCAGAACTGAGTGGATGGTTTCCATGTTGAATTTCGTTTCTCTACGAAGATGTTCAAGGCGCTTATGTCGAGCACCGGTCTCCAACCTCCTGAAGCTTTGGGAACTACAAAAAGGCGATTGTAAAATCCTTTCGTGTTTACTTTTCTCAATATTTCTATAGCCTTTTTGTTCAGAAGAGATGACACTTCCTTCAACAAAGCCGAATACTTCTCTGAGCCGATGGAGTAGGCTGTCAATACGACAGGCGTGTCGGTCAATGGCGGATTCTCCTTCAAGGGGATAGAGTATCCCTCCTTTAAAACTTTTACTACCCACTGGTCCACTCCTCTTCTGCTCCATCTCTCCCAAAGGAGACGAAGGTTGGCCCCTACTGGAGCATGAAGGACTAAATCCTCACTTGCGAGAGGATGATCTTGCTGAAGATTTTTTGATCGCTTGGGGAGCAAATCTAACCAAACCTCAGGCCCTGGGGCGCGCTCTCTGAATTCCTCCATGAAATGTCTTAAGATGCGCGAGCAGAGATGATGGTTTAGTTGAGAATGCAGGCTGATCCTTCTGGCACTTCATCGACTGAGTCAACAAATCCTGCGTTGACTTTTGGTGCAAGCTCGCTGCAATCTCATTTATGGTGGACTGAGGAAACAAATGCTGTTTGTCCAGAGGAGAAAACAGTAGAGCTGATTTCTGTGAGGCCGTCACACCCTTCAAAGTGAATGAGACCTAGAATTCACGCTTCTTTAAGACGCCCATGGCATACAGTGCAGCTAATTCATGAGAGCCATCTCTAACGGCTTTACCTGCACAAGACAGAAAATTATCCAGGCCTGTGAGTTCATTGCACAAAAGAGCTGGTTCTTGAATTTTCTTGGCAAGTGCTCCTAAACACCAGTCAAGAAAACTCAACACCTGAAAGGCCTTAAAAATACTTTTCAAAAGATGATCCATCTCCTGTGCCGAGAAGGTTTTTGCCAACGCGAGAGCCGATCTCCGTGCCGAGTCAATGAGTGCAAAGAAGTCCCCCTGGGAGGAGGCAGCCACTCCCAGGGAAGGAGCTTCTCCCGTTGCGTATGACAAATACCTCATACGCGAGAGACGAAAGGGAGGAACGTTAAAACAAGCTCTCCCTTGAACCCTCTTCTCGGAAAGCCAGTCCTCCACTAGTCGAAGAGCTTTCTTCGAAGATTTGGAGAGAACCATCTTCGGTAGTTGAGATGAATCCACAGACTGAGAGCTCATCAAATAAGACGAACCTGGAGAGGACAGAGAGCTTGGAGAGAAAAGTTCCATGAAATGCTGATGAAGGCACTTGAGGAGAGACGCATACGGCGTCGACGATGTATCCTGCTCCTCATCTTCATCTGCCGAAGAGATCGGAGAAGTCATCACAACTAAATCAGGGGGAGCCTGAGCTGTAGGCTTCTGCAAAAGGTTAAGGATGTTATTCAACTTGTGTTGCAACAATTCAAGAGAGGGGTCCAAAGCAGAAGGCTGGTCGGAAGTTGCAGGGCGCTTGGAGACTTGAGGGGTTTCGAGCTCTATGGGAAGATCGGCAGCTTTGGGGTGCTCCGACGAAAGGGAACGTCCGGCCACTTCAGGGCGCTTCGCGAGTCAGGGTGCTGAGCATCGGGGCGCTTAGCCGCATCAGGGCGCCTGGCTGCAACAGGGCGCTTGTCTGCTTCCTGGCGCTCAACGGGACATTTCGTCAATACTCAACGAGCCGAGGGAACAGGGCGCTTACTAGAAGACTGATGCTGCCCGCCCGAGAGGAGAATCGGGCTAGAACCTCGTTCCTGGTGAAGAGGAGAGGAGAAATGTTCCGGAGTGTCCCACTTGCTGCGTGACGGCTGAGGACTAAAGGAGGGCTCCCTCAATCTCTTGCAAGTGAGATGCAAGGATTGATCCTTACCTGAAAATCATCTCTTCAGCGGGCAAAATTTGTCAGAAAAACTCCAAAGACGGCTCTTGCGAGGCGACGACTCCTCAGAACTAGAAGAAAACCAATGAACTTCCGAGATGCCTTTCCAGCGGCTGTCTCTGGTCGCAACCTGGGATGCAACAGGTTGGACTGAGGGGACGACTGCTCATGGGCAGACCCCACTGACCTCCCTTGGGCTACCGGTATGCCTCCTCCCAGGTAGCAGGGAGTATGGCAGGGACCTGCGCCTAGGAGAATCAGCGGGACGAAACAGCCGCCTCCTTCACTGACACTTCACCTTTTGCACTATTTTCAAATTTGTCCATCAGGACACGCATTGATGCCCCTAACTGGGCCACTGTACTTACAACAAGATTTCAGCGCTGCTCAAATTTATTTTCAAGGCTGGCGAAGCGATCGGGTTCGGAAGTGATGGAGCCAGGAGAAGGAGTAGCTGGTTTAGAATAATTAATTGATGCAGGTGGGGAAGGGTTTACAGCTGGAGAACAAATAGATTTGTCAGCCTTATCTGATATGGGAGTTGAAGCCTGACTAGCTACTTTTCCGCTAGCTTTAGCGGCTGCTTTCCTCTTCCTATCTCTTTCTAGCTTTGCTAAATGAGAGTTTAAGGTCTTCCATTTCTGTTCCCCCTAATCTCTGCATTCGTCACAAGTCAAATCTATTGAACGAACCTGACCTCTGTAACCAGAACAAAGGGTGTGAGAGTCGTAGGTCGCTTTTGTCATCCATGTACTGCAGCCCTTACTGCAATACCGGAAACTAGAACTACTAGTGTCGGACATTTCCTAACTAGTCAAAAAAGTCAAATCCATGAAAAGCCAAATGAAAAAATGCCGAAACGGCTACAAATACTTCACCAAAAAAGAAAATACAAAACCAATACGAATTCCAAAACTCTGAACCACTGTAACAACACCAGGTGTTGATACTACAAGCAGTAGAAATAAATTGTCGTGTTGGCGGTGTTGTTCCTCTTTTGTACCCCGAAAGTGGGCGGGGCATAGTCACCTATACAAACAAAAGAATCACTACCGTGAATTCAGAATTCTAACTGCCGTTCGAGTAGAAACTCTTAGCTAAGTAATTACTGGGTAAGTTACATATATAAAAACTAAGATTATGCTCATCCGCAAAGATACTACACTGACCTAAAAATCTATAGAATCTACTAATCTTGTGAGACAGAACTTTAGAAACCTTTTTAAAAAACAAAGGGAGGAAATCATCAGGATCCTCTTCACCCCAGCTACCAAGACAATCAAGAATTTTCTTAACATCCCTAATGCAAAATTCACATTTTGTAAGAAAATATTCAGGATGATTGCTTAGCTTCAAAAGCTTGATGAAGCAGTTCAGCCTCTTCCTTAGGGCCAGTAACCAATCTAGCACCATCTGTTAGTAGTGGTGGAATGGAAAACAAGCCTGACCCAAAGGCAGATGATGCCAATTTGGTCCAACACAGATGAGGCTGAGTAATTCCTTAAGTTTCCTCTTTAAGGAATTATTGTAATTTCACTCAGCTACAGAAAAAGGAGCCTGTGTCTCGGTATCCATATCCTGGTGTATGGAACCCTGATGCTGAAAACCTGAGATGCCTCTCCTGCAGGGGGGGGAGGAGGCCCATCAAAAAACCCCTAAGGGATTGTTCTACACTTGGGCATACACCCTGTCTGATTCTATGAACAATACAGGTACATACTTCATTGAGAAAAGGCTGGGAAGAAAGTGCGAACACTTCCTATCCTAGACATGATGCTTATTCAACCCTCATTTCTTGGAAATCTATGAAGAAGCAGGGGAAAAAAGGCTGAATGGCCCCTGGCACCCTTGGCCCTCTAAAATTGAGCAAGGCCATGAGTGGTTGTCAGCGGGTTGTGGAAGGCATACTCAGGAAAACATAGGCAAGGGTTATCTAAGATCATGCCAAAACCTTCTTAGAAGATGAAACTTCTACAGGAAAGAAAGGAGGGAAGGAGAATCACCTCCTACTAGGTCTGGATGACAGGACTGCTTGGGCCTCATCACTTCACTGGACCCCTGACCCATTCCAAAGGAAATGGGGGAGGGGTAGAATGAACACCTGGATGTTCAATTCTCACCTGCTCATGTTGGCCCCGCAAGCCAAAGGTCCCATACTAGTAGTACAGGTACCCTGGATGGCCAAGATAGCCTGGCTTGCTAAACTAGATCAGTACCCCTGGGTACCAGGGAACCCAGAGTAGTGGTTGCATCCGTGCATCTGGTGGTCCAAGAACTTTGACCACACGGGTCTGCCTTGTTATCAGGACTGGAGGAGCCCAGGTAATGGTAGCTGCCCATGCACAAAGCCTTGGGTGTAGTGGTACTCATGGTATTGTTAGTGTGAACCCTGTTAGTCCTCTCCCTCCAGAAAAGGACCTAATGCTGGAAGTCTATCAAGACCTCCCACAGGGAGAGCTAGAAACAGCAGCCTTCTTCCTCCCTGCAAAAGATCTGAAAGAAGGTGGTAAAAGGCAACTCGATACAAAGATCAAGCTCCTCGATAGTGCCTGAGCTGCACAACCAGGTTGTGCTAGACCCTCTCTAATGGCCCTGAAGAGCTGGAGATAGAAGGGGCACAATGCTCCTGTCACCAAGGCCATCCAACCATGGAAGGACTATGAACAACAGCTCATTGCTCACAGAAAACTCAATTCAAAACCAAGAATTTGGGAACTGAGCGAGCAGCTGGGGAAGAGTCAATGTTTCCCTATCATCCTGATCACCTGACCAAGGGAAGATGGGGAGAACAACCCTGGACTATTGGCAAATCTAACCCAACCTGTAGGTTGGGTAACGAAAGTCAACAGTCTGTGTGAATGAGCTGTGCAAACCCCTCTCTATGTGGTCCTAAGGATTATGATGAGAAGGGTTGAAAGCATGGAGAACACTCCAAACCTGTTGCTGCCTGTAAACCCAGTCCATAGACCAGGAAAGTGAGGAGAGAAAGAGCCTCATGAAGGACTGAAACACAACTTTCTCTCAAGAGAGAGAAAGACAAATCTACTTGAAGCAAGCTCGAAAGCTTACAGAGAGAGGAGACGAAGAGAACCCCCAGTCTAACGCATTACGTAGCCTAATCCAAAACCCCCACTCTGGAGGATGTACTACCAGCTACCGGGATTTATCAATTAGGTCTAACTGCAGCAATAGTAAGGAACTAAAACTTTTACAAGGGCATAAGACCAAGCATTTGACTTTCCTGCAACAAAATCCATGAATTTTCCTAAATTGGCAACATGAAAGTAAAATTCTTCTCGAGCGACCTGTCTTGTGTGTTGCATCTGTTTACTGCACAGACCAAAAGAATAATGGGTATTTGGCTGACTCGTGCACTGTTGTCGCATCTCTGTGAGAAGGATGAATGGAAAACTGGGTAATGGTTGTAGACAGGGCAAAGAGCCCTCTTGCCTTGAGTCCCTTTATACTTGATCGCAGTGTCAAACCAAAGGCACTATTCTGGCCAAAACTAACAATGAGAGAATTCTTGGATATTGGATGGTCTGTCTTATGGAGTTCTGGTAGGACCATAAGAGTTACTCCCTAGAGGATGAAAAGTAGCTACACTACCAAATTCTTGGATTTGCATTCTGATCCACTTCAAATTCTAATAAATTTTTTCTTAGAATAAAATTTCCTAATTCATAACTCGTGAAATCCATGTATGACTTATTAGATACCTTGTACAGACAAATGAATGAACATGGTTAATGGCTCATTGATTTCATATTTCTCAAGAAAATAATGCACGAGTATACAATGATGCAGAGCACAAAATTTCTGATCTTATATAGAAAAACTTGCTGACATACTAAATGAAAAACTGATCATCAGTCTTTACCTTTAACTGGACGTAATAATTTCTACTGCATGTCTTTGCAAACTTGTCTGATGCTTTGTCATGTTTTTTTATAACTGGAGATATAGTTACTTTTGCTGCAATATAGGCATTCTGTAGTGAAAAATCAGCTAGCCTCCAAAACTCTGAAAATATCTTCTTACGAATTTCGAAACTTCCCAGTTTGGGGATACACCTGTACTTACAGCCACACTCTTTATCAAAGTAACATTTTTCATCCTTATATTTGCCTGTTGCAGTATAATATGAGTGACCTCGATTCCTTTTTGATTTCCGTTCCTCTCGACTCATCACAGTTGTACAACCAGGTTTCCTTGCGTTTCCATCGTCAGACATTATATTATATTTTCTGGACACATGAGTGACTTCATTAAGAATCCTGTTGGTCCCTTCACTGGCATTCACTACATTCACTGCCAAAATTTGTCTTGCGTTATTTTCAAGAGGAGTATGCATCACAAAAGTACGATCACAAGAGGAATCAGTGTTTGCTACAGTCTCAGTAGTATTATTGTTATTTTCTTGAGACTTATTTTTTTCAATGCGTCTATAAACCCAAAGGCTGACAGGGAGGTCTCCCTTCTTCTTTGCAAAGCATCTTATAAGAGGTATACATCCTTTTCACAGACACTTCTTTCCCTCCTACAACAGGCATTTCTGAAGGCATCTGAGTTGCCATAAGTCCATGTTCCTTTGTGCATGCTAAAGAACCAAAACCACTTTGCCTCCTCTGCCTCATAGCAACAATGTGCTCAACAACAAATTTTACGTCCTCTTCGGAAGTTTTGTTGCTTGGGGTATGCTGACCTCTTCTGTCCTGAAAAAATAGAAGACTGTTGTAACAAACATACAAAAATATTCAGGCTGTCTCCCTTTAGCAAGAACACAAACAATTTATAGGCTAATTTCCCCCCATAATGGAGGGGGGGTTAATGGCATCAGTGCAACGCACTTAGTGTGCTGTAGGCATTACAGTACTAAAGGTTGTTTGCAGCAGTGTCCCTTTGGCTTCTATAACAGCTGCACTTACTTTTCAGCCGTTTCTTTACATCCACTCCTGCTTCCTTTCTATTAGTGTAGCTCTAGTGCAAATATGGGGTTTTCTCTCACATCACCTTTAGTTCCATGTATTTCATCTCAATTATTTTCTGGATCTCTTTATATTGCTGTCCATTCCGTCTAAATCCTCTTTTTTCAGTTTTAAGTGCTTAGAGGCTGAAATTGTCTTGCCATTTAACGATTACAACTAAATTTCATGTGGTTCTGCTTTACCAAAGCATAACCTACATTTGGCATTTCAAATCAATCTAGGGACTCCCCTTTGTGAAAAAATGGATAGCAAAAACATGGACCAAATTATACAAGAAATGCACAATGAATCATGCATTCAAAAAATGGAACTGGTTTAATAACTATCAATAAATCTGACAGACTACAAGGTGATATATTAGCAATTTAATAATCAATCTCACTATACTGTACTGTACAGTAATTACTAGCTCATACATACATAAAGTATTCAGGCGTTATCCATTGCCCAAACCCATAACTTTTAGCAGTCTCAGGACATTTCTCAGTATTGTGTCATATTTTCAATTTGCATCCTTTTACTCATTCTGGGGTCTCTAAATTCCTAATAATTTTACTTCGTGGTGTTTGTCTGACACTGTTACAAAGAGACTAAGAGCATACACAGATGTGAAGGCATCTCATACTTCATGATGTCACCCCTTGTGAAGGAAACTGTAAGTACATTATAATAAGAAAAGTAAGAAAATAATAGTAAAAATAAAAAAAAATTACGGTACCTGCAAGGCAAAAGATAAAGAACAATTTACTGCTTGAAGAACTCGATCTAGACGTCCATTAGAAACTCCATGTAGACTGAGGAACATGGACTTGCAAACACGTACTTGTTTATTTGTGCTCTGAAAGAAAATCATGTTAAAAGTACTTGGGATGTGTAATGAGTAAAGAGTGATTTTTTGTCCCAAAATCAAAGTAATGTACAATATTAAACTGGTTATTTTTTATGCTGAATAGAGCATTAGCAACCTAAAACACAGTAAGCACACAACTTGATTTCCTTCATTAGTATGTCAATATCGAACAGTACATTCTACATTTGTAATGAACAAACAGCACCTCAATTTACTATTGCATATATTTTTATAAAAAGACAACAAATTTTAGGAAGTTTGGTTGGTAAAGTGTTGAGCTCACATTTAAGACAGAGCCTTGATTTTATTGGTAAAGTTTGGCGATGTGGTTGTGTTGGTACCACATACAGCTTGCATATTGTCTGGCTTTTTACGAAAGTTTCTCTACAATTTGTCCTGTATAATTTGGTATTTCTTGCTGAAGAAGGTGTTTTTGAACCAACACTACCTACTGATAAATTATGTGATCTTATTAAAGTGTTAGTGGAAGCTACTGTATTTGAATTTGAAGGTAACTTTTTTCAACAAAAAGCTGGAGTTTCCATAGGCTTGTCCCTTTCTCCAATATTCGCTAATTTGTGCATCGAGTTTTTTAAGAGAATATATGTGGAAAAATTACCAGACGATCTTAGACCGTTTGTATGGGTACGATTTGTGAATGATATTTTTATTGTGTACAAATCTGATGAAGAATGTTTCAATAAATTTTTATCGCTTTTGAATTGTTACGTTCCTTCCATTAAGCTCACTGATGAAAAAGTAGATCATAAATTACCTTTTCTAGAACTTGTAGTACATAGAGACAAAATTAATAAGTCCTTTAAATTTTCTGTTTATAGAAAGAACACAAATTCTAATCCCTACATTCATTTTTACTCTGACCATGATGCCACAGTGAAAAGTAACGTACTTACCAATTTATTTTTTTAAACATATACTGCGTGTGATCCAAGTTTTTTAGATAAGAGTTAAACTTCTAAGCTTAAAGTTTTCAAAAATTGTGTTATTCCAAATATTTTATAGAAAGTTGTCTCTCTAGAGCTAAGAGGATGTATTATCACTCAAGGGAAAGACCTGAACAATTACTATTCCAAAAATCACTTTCACTCCCTTTCAGCAAGGAGGAGCTTACAAATATTTCGCAAAAATTTAATAAAGTAAGACGGGTACAAGATTTTATCCCAGTACCCTAACACTGTTGAGAGAAAAATCATAAAAAACAACCCTGTAAACCTGTCCGAAGATATTGGTATTTATGCTACTGGTTGCTTGGGGTGATTCTTGCTATATCGGTGAAAGCGGTCGTTCGTTTGGTAAATGAAAAAATGAACATATTTCAGCATGTAAAGTGGGGAATAATTATAGCTCTATAGCTCGAAACGCCTGGGAAAGGGATCATAGAATAATTTTTTAAAATGGTAAAACTGTGTATAGAGTAAATGCTTTGACGGAACCAACAAAAGATGTATTGAAGGCGTCCTCATTACATTAAATAATGCCTTTGACGGAAACTTGGGCACTGTTGAAAATAATATTATAAGCGAAAAAATTTGTGAATGTGTGGGTATACATAATTTTAGAAATATATCCAATCAGTTAAATTCTTTCCAAACTCAAAGTAATAATAATAATTCAGAACAAAATCACCTTGTTGGCTCTTTAGTGGAAGGCTCCAGGTTTCTTTAGAATTGACAAGGGCCAACAACCTGACTACAGTTTTGCTTTCCATAATGATTATGTGTACGCATGGTTCCCTAATTTACTTTGCTTCCCAAGTTGTCTATCAGGCGCCCTATTTACGCTCACCACCGGTCGTAAGATTTGTAGAAAAGTGGGCAGAGCGTTGGACGTCGGTACGTGAATGTGGTTGTTTTTATAGCGACTTGTTTAAAAGTAGGTATAGATAGCCCATTCACTGTGAGACGTAGTTGTTCTATGGTTGAAATACGTATTCGTGTGTGAATGGAGGTTACTATAGCAAAAACTGCCATAGTTTCCAGTTCGCTGTTGGAGAGTACCTTGGCCATCACTCTACTTCTGATGCTATAAAAGAGCCCTGGACAAGATGCTAGGGCCTCAGAATTGTCGGTGGCCCCACGGACACCAGAGCTCCGTCCCTCGCTCTATCCACTGTCCTTTTCAAACACGTGGCTGTTAGGAAAGTAACTTTTGAAGTGAATCAATTCCCTCCTTCACTGGTCCCCCATAAGAAGAGAACTTCAGCTCCTAAAGATAGGTAATGTACCAGGATTTAAGGTTTTCCTTAGCCATGTTCCCTGTTATTCTCCAACTGTGTTTCCTTCCCTTTCACAGTGCGGTATAATTACAGGGAGACTTGTACTACTCACAATTTGTGCTGTTTAATTTGCAAAGCATTTATACAAAGAGTAACGTAATCGCTTGATGTTCGAGTTCAATCCAGGCATCTTCCATGCAATTCATCGATTCCCTCATTACACTGTTAGTCCCAGTTAAGTACCCATAAGTGTTCGATTGCAGGATGACTACCCGTCAGTGGAACTGTATCACTTCGTGTGTGTAGCTGCCCTCGCTGCTCCTTTATCAACAACTTTGAAGTGGGATCCCGAATCTGCCCCCCCTCATGAAATTCCCTTCATGTGTTTTTGCCTCATTACCCCAGAATTACAATTACACTATCATTCTTTTGATGTGTTTTCTTTGTAAATATAATGAATTAAGTTAAACCCCACAGTTTATCTAATCACTTCCCCCTTGAAGTAGCCTTTCAGGCAATTTGTTGTTTGTAATTTTAGCTGTCCCCTAGGCCAGAGTCCAGATTTTGGTGGTAATTAAGGTAAGCTGCACATCATCCTTATACCCCATTTATCTAGCAAGACCTCAGCTTTAAAATTACAACAATATACATATATATATATATATATATATATATATATATATATATATATATATATATATATATATATATATATATATATATATATATATATATATATATATATATATATATATATATATATATATAATTATATATATATACTAATATATATACACACACACATATATATAAATAAATATATATATATATATATATATATATATATATATATATATATATATATATATATATATATATATATATATATATATATATAATGATTTTTTTTCATGAGTACCGGGGCTGATGCCTCATAAGAAACTGAATATTTCAATTTGAAATAACTAAATAACTTTAAGGAGTCAGAGAGTACTTTTAAGGGCTCAGAGTCCAAGCCAATTGTCTCCCCTTTCTAACACCTCCCCTCAGATTAACTGAACACCTGGATGATTAACTGGGTATATATATATATACATACATACATACATACATATATATATATATATATATATATATATATATATATATATATATATATATATATATATATATATATATATGTGTGTGTTGTAATTCTAATAGCCACAATGCCCTCTTAACTTCTCGATTCTTGCTTTTTAGTATATGCTTGTAACTCTGATGAAATATCCAAACAGAAGAAGACATTGAAGAGCCTGTGAACACCGGTCGTGGGAAGCGAACCCGCATTTCCATATTCACAAGGAGTTCGTGTTGCCGACCTGACCGGTGCTCACAGGCTCTTCAATTTCTTCTTCCGTTTGGATATTTAAACTTAAGAGTTACAAGCATATCCACTGAAAAAGCGCAAATTAGAAGTTAAGAGGCATTGTGGCTATTAGAATTACATAAGTGTCTGGTAAAAGTGACCAGTAGATATATATATATATATATATATATATATATATATATATATATATATATATATATATATATATATATATATATATATATATATATATATATATATATATATATATATGTATATGTATATATATATATATATATATATATATATATATATATATATATATATATATATATATATATATATATATATATATATATATATATATATATACATATATATACATATATACATATATACATATATACATATATATAGATATATATATATATATATATATATATATATATATATATATATATATATATATATATATATATATATATATATATATATATATATATATATGTATATATATATATATATATATATATATATATATATATATATAATATATATATATATATATATATATATATATATATATATATATATATATATATATATATATATATATATATATATATATATATATATATATATATATATATATATATTATATATATATATATATATATATATATATATATATATATATATATATATATATATATATATATTTATATTATATATATATATTATATATATATATATATATATATATATATATATATATATATATATATATATATATATACCACAGGTGAAAAATAAGAAACGGGTGTAGGTCCTGACAGTTTCGACTTTATTTCCAAGCCATTGACGAAGGACTGATACAGAGTATGAGAAGTCACAAATATATATACTACAAGAACAGTACTGACGAACATACACAACCGTTAGAGACTACATATCCCCACTCAGGCAGTTGTCGAGGTAGGAGTGACCTTTAAACTCATTTAGCTAAAAATCACAATAGACTCTCAGGGGACATTGCTGATAAACAGACCATACCCCACCTCAGATCCACACCTGACAGGTGTCATGGAGGCGGAGTTTGGAAACTCATTAACATTACTACCCTCGTGCTGTGTTTACAAATATGATAAACTTATTTTCATACATCTCTACTGCCTACCTTAAAGTTTAAACAATTTACAAATTTCTTTTGATATTAAAGGATCAAGTTTATACATCCTTTGACTGATATTCATATTATGGTTGTAACTTTCTTTTATAAAGCTAGATTCAATGATGTTCCTTTCCAGTGCATTATTAGAATATACAATCCTTTTGCCCCTTCCCAGTTGATAGCATGATTGTTCTCACTAACATGTACAAAATATACCACTGTTCCTTGTGCATATGTCACACATTTCTTATGCTGTTCAATTCTTTTTTCAGTGCTTTCCCGGTTTGGCCAATATAAAAGTTGTCACAAGACTTACACAGAATTTTATATATACACCCTTTAGTATTGTCTGGGGAGTTCTTGATAAGTACATTTTTCATTGTTGTATTCTTCTTAAGTGCGACATTAACACCAAAATTCTTAAGAAGATGAGGGATATCTTTCATATTATTATCTTTCATATCCTGATAGTGTATTAAACAGTGCACTTGAAGTGGCAAAAAAGACTATGTATCAAAACCAGAAAGAACCTTACAACACAAAAAATTTGCTTGTTTTGCCTTATAATAATAATTGACGGCATAAGAAATGTGTGAGATATGCACAAGGGAACAGTGGTATATTTGTACATGTTAGTGAGAACAATCATGCTATCAACTGGGAAGGGGCAAAAGGATTGTATATTCTAATAATGCACTGGAAAGGAACATCATTGAATCTAGCTTTATAAAAGAAAGTTACAACCATAATATGAATATCAGTCAAGGGATGTATAAACTTGATCCTTTAATATCAAAAGAAATTTGCAATTTGTTTAAACTTTAAGATAGGCAGTAGAGATGTATGAAAATAGGATTATCATATTTGTAAACACAGTACGAGGGTAGTAATGTTAATGAGTTTCCAAACTCCGCCTCCATGACACCTGTCAGGTGTGGATCTGAGGTGGGGTATGGTCTGTTTATCAGCAATGTCCCCTGAGAGTCTATTGTGATTTTTAGCTAAATGAGTTTTAAAGGCCACTCCTACCTCAACAACGGCCTGAGTGGGGATATGTAGTCTCTAACGGTTGTGTATGTTCGTCAGTACTGTTCTTGTAGTATATATATTTGTGACTTCTCATACTCTGTATCAGTCCTTCGTCAATGGCTTGGAAATAAAGTCGAAACCGGTCAGGACCTACACCCCATTTCTTATTTTTCACCTGTGGTAATGTGTGATAAATGAATCACGTACAAAAGTGATAATAATCATATACAGGCGGTCCCCGGTTTACGACGGGGGTTCCGTTCTTGCGCCGCGTCGTAACCCGAAAATCGTTGTAAGCCGGAAAATCGTCGAAAATCGTCAAAAATCATAAGAAAACCTTACTTTTAATGCTCTGGGTGCATTGAAAACGATGTAAACTGCATTATTATTGAGTTTTACATAAAAAAAACCTTCAAATTATGATTATTCTGCCGTTTTGGGGCCATATTTCTTCCATCGCATCGGCGTAAGTCGTTGTAACCCCGAACATGCGTTGTAAGCCGGAAATAATTTCTGATGAATATATTTGAAAAGCGTCAGTAACCTCGAACGTCGTAAATGGCGGAACAATATCGTAAACCGGGAATGCCTGTATATATATATATATATATATATATATATATATATATATATATATATATATATATATATATATATATATATATATATATATATATATATATATATATATATATATATATATATATATATATATATATATATATATATATATATATATATATATATATATATATATATATATATATATATATATATATATATATATATATATATATATATATATATATATATATATATATATATATATATATATATATATATATATATATATATATATATATATATATATATATATATATATATATATATATATATATATATATATATATATATATATATATATATATATATATATATATATATATATATATATATATATATATATATATATATATATATATATATATATATATATATATATATATATATATATATATATATATATATATATATATATATATATATATATATATATATATATATATATATATATATATATATATATATATATATATATATATATATATATATATATATATATATATATTATATAGATATATTATATATATATATATATATTATATATATATATATATATATATATATATATATATATATATATATATTATATATATATATATATATATATATTATATATATATATATATATATATATATATATATATATATATATATATATATCCCTATATATATATATATATTATATATTCTTATATATATATATATATAACCGAAAATATATATATATATATACTATATATATAACATCGTATATAAAATCGTCAAAAATCATAAGAAAACCTTACTTTTTAATGCTCTTAAACAATTTGAAAACGATGTAAACTATATTATTATTGAGTTTTTACATCAAAAAACCTTCAAATTATGATTATTCTGCCATTTTGGGGCCATATTTCTTCCGTATATATATATATACGCCAATATATAATAACCCCGAACATGCGTATATAAGCCAGGAAATAATTTCTGATGAATATATTTGAAAAGCGCCATAATATATCGAACGTATATATATAAGTTTAAATAACTATATATATATAAACCGGGACTGCCTGTATATATATATATATATATATATATATATATATATATATATATATATATATATATATATATATATGTATATATATATATATATATATATATATATATATATATATATATATATATATATATATATATATATATATATATATATATATATATATACTATATATATCCAACCCAACACTGTCCTAGAACACTGAATAACAACCTATAAACTGTCTCCCTCTCTCTCTCAGCATCAATTTCGTGACAGTTTGCAGCTGTACTGTACTTCACCTGGGAAGCATCTCAAACGCTATGATCAGAATATGAATAAATTATGTATAGACGTTATTCATTTCACTGTTAGACCCTTCAACGCTATTTGTAGGCCGTTATGATCAGAATATGAATAAATTATGTATAGACGTTATTCATTTCACTGTTAGACTCTTCAACGCTATTTGTAGGCCGTTATAAGTCCAAATCATGCAATAAAAATTTAAAACAATATTTCCATGTGATACAGACAATTTTTTATAGGCCTAGGCCAATGATGTCTTTTTATGGCATGTGTTACTATAATGAAAGTAAACTTCACTGTCCAATTCATAAAAAGCTGAACCAACCCCTCAGTTCTAATTTAAACTCATTCATTAATATTGTATGAGAATAGACGTCTTTTTTTAATAGGAAATATTTAGTCTTTACTCTGTTATGCCTTCTTACTTCTTTCCTATTATTAAGTGAATTGCTGCTACAGTTTCATATTAAGAAAAAAAAAGGGGAAAAACACTTTCCTTTACAGCTAACTTCAATTCATGATACTGTACATATTCATTATACTGGTTTTAGGATCTTTTTTAACAAAATAGAATAAATTACAAATTATCTTTACAATGACATCAAATTCCTTAATGTAGAATGAAGTATAAATTTACATGGATCATTGCAAAAACTTATCGCTACACATATCCGCACGCATCTGTAAACTTGGTCAATTCGTACCCTGGTAATAACGTAATCGTGAATCAAACAAAATCTTTCTCTTCTTGGAGGAATGTTAGGCAACTGATTATTTATTGCTTTGAATAAATGCGCTTTGATAAAAGATAGAAATGAATATACAGTATATCATTCTAATATATAACCAGAAACAATTTTATTTTCCTAAATGACGGGAATACTATTCCTTACTGTGTATGATGACATCAGCATAAGGTATGAACTGTCGTGTTGTGTAAGCTGTGAGCGCTGCAACGTTTGTAGAAGTGCAGTAGTTGCCATTTCTAATTTAATCCCTGTTTGCATTGTAGATTCTGCAAGTGCCTTTCGGAAAATGTTTCCAAATGTAATGATCTACATTCCTGTACAGTTTTAATCTAGAATTGTCAGTCACTACCTTCCAAGTACAGGCAGTCCCCGGTTTACGACGGGTCTGGCTTACGACATTCCGTTACAACGCTTTTCAAATATATTCATCAGAAATTATTTCCCGGTTTACAACGAATGTTCCAGGGTTACGACACGTCGTACGCTGATCCGACGGAAGAAATACGGCTCCAAAACGGCAGAATAATCATAATTTGGAGGTTTTTTTATGAAAAACTCAATAAAAATGCAGTTTACATCGTTTTCAATGCACCCAAAGCATTAAAAGTAAGGTTTTCTTATGATTTTTGACGATTTTTGACGATTTTTCGGTTTACGACGATTTTCGGTTTATGGCGTGGCGTAAAAACGGAACCCCCATCATAAATCGGGGACTGCCTGTAATCAGTAACAGGCAACGTGCAAAGATACTCATCTTCTGTATACACTAAAGTGTTTTGCCAATTCATGATAATTAATTCCAACTATCAAACACTGGAGTGTCCAAGTGTGATATTTCGATTATTCCTGAACCCATTTAAACCAGCTTTATAACGAAATACGCCACCATAAAGTCACGAAGCAGTTGCTATTAGCAAATTCCAAAGGTAAAAACGAAGAAGACACTAATGAATTAATGAGGAAATTTGCATTTGTCGGGCTACCATAGTCTGAGGCTTTGCAGTGGGATGAGTTTAATATCACGAAAAAACTTGGAACTTTCCACCCACACTACTCATGATCCCCAGAACATTACTGAAGAAAAGGTGGACTAAAAACAAAAATTTAATTTGTTTTGTCTGTGTTCATGTCTGTCACGGGGTAGGGGTTTCATTTTGATTTAAAAACCTTCCTGGGGTGACGTAGAAGCCATGTGCAAAATTTTTTCTGGGTCTGTCAAGCGGTTCGGATTTCTATAGGGGACAAACAAATATACAAAAGAGAAGGAACCGAGCCGTTGCTCTTTAGCACACAAGGTGAAGCGAAGGGACAGGCATCTTGTACATAAAACAATTTATAAGCCAACGTTTCATGATGTACTGTCCAGTTGCATTTTCAAGGCTGAAAAAATTTTATACACTATGATAATAGTTTAACTTTGCATTTAAAAACATTCATACAAATTATATTGAAAAAACTAAAACACACAAAATCAATAAAAAGTATAAGATGAAAGATAAATAGGGAAACAGATTCAACATAAAACTAAACACAAGAACCCACCTGAGCAGTAGAAGTGAGGAGAATGAAAGAAAACATTTTAAAAAACAATGACAACATGTCTGTAAAACATCAAATTAGGCTACAAACAATTGTGTAGATGACAACTGTGTATTTAGAGTTGGAACTGTCTTTTTTATTAAAAGAGATTCTAAAATGTTCAGGTCAATTCCATTGTTAACTCTTCCGACATCTCTGAAGTCTTTATATTCTATGTAGGTTTTACTTATTTTGGAGTGATTTCTTAAGTTGGAATGTTCAGGGTTGGACAGCCTACTATCAGTTCTAAAACTAAGTCCTCTATGTCCTTCAATGCAAACCCTCAGCAGCCTTCTCATGCATTCAACATAGTCCCTTGATCACACCCTGGGCATGTATATTTATATACAACATTCAAAGACAAAAGGGGGCCGAGATGGTCCTTAAAGTGAAACACTGACCCGGTCATTAGTGGGTTTTTTGGAACAAGTTTAAGGTCAATAGTGGAGAGAACTTTCTGAAATATATGTAGACATTTCCTCCTAAATATACTATTGTGCAGAAAAGGAAAAGTAGAAAACATTTTCATTTTTGATGCAGTAAAGATCGTAGGTGGTGTATTTATTTTTTCATTCAGCATTTTCCTTAGAACCTTTGAACACAAGCTTGATGGAAAGCAATTGTCTTTAAAATATTTTATTAGGAATAAAATTTCTTGGTGGAGAGCAAACTGGTTTGATGTGTGAGTAAAAGCCCTGTGGAGTAGAGTCGAGATAGCATTAATCTTGAAGTTAAAAAAAACAAGAGCTGTAAAAATTCATACCAAGTCCTGTAAAAACACTCTTCATCAAAACTCCATGTAAAAGCCCTGGTTATCCATCAACAATATGAAGGTCCAAAAAAAAGTTAATCTATTGTCCACCTCCTTTTCCAAGGTAAACTATATTGGTGTGTTGGTTGTTAACAAATTTTAAAAATACATCAGCATCACAGTCGTACCGAAAGAGTGTGAACGTGTCGTCCACGTACCTCTGATAAAACAAAGGGGGGAAGCTTAAAGGGCAATCATGGGAGGTACGAGGACGACATGTTCACACACTTTCGGTACGACTGTGATGCTGATGCATTTTTGAAATTTGTTAACAACCAACACACCAATATAAAGTTTTCGAGGCATGGGATTATGTGAGGTTACACTGTATGTACGTTTCCGAGAAGTGTCCAGGTTCTGGTGAGGAACGTGTGTTTGTGCGTGTCTTTCGGGCGGAGTTCTGAGGAGTGAAGGAATTAGATTGGGTAAAGGGAATCATTCCCAGACCAACATTGAACCTTGTTGAAAGTCTCGAAGTTTGAGAAGTGTTGTGATCAATACCAGAACTGATTTGAACACTGGGTTTCGAGGTAAGGAGCATATCTATTTACCAAACTGTAGATTGTTTTCTCCATTTCTATAATATATATCTTTTTTTGAGTAATGTGAGAAGAATTCCCACATTTGTATGTTTTTGTGTTTTGGGAAACTAAAGAAGATTTTGCTTGTCTTCTTCAGATGTTCCGCTGAGTAAGAAGTTGAGAATGTACTCATTGGGAATATACTAGACTTGACCTATTTTTGACCTGTTTATTTTATTTGATGACCAAGGTGTTAGTCATTAGTACTGGCTGGTCTAGAAACATTAATTCGATGGATTGTGTATTAAAATTCCCTTTAGTTATTATTTACATTTATGTGTCCGTAGTTTTTGCTGAATTACTTTCGTTAAATTTGCAAATAAAGTTTAGTTCTGTATTTCAGTGTTTAATTCCAGTAGGCCTTTGTTTGAGGATAGATTCA
>NC_089749.1:40390738-40500738 GCF_040412425.1 Macrobrachium rosenbergii | reverse complement strand
ATATATATATATATATATATATATATATATATTTTATAAATATTACTGCTGTTTGCCCTCTATGTATTTCTTTGTAGTTCTATCAGAGGAACCAACGTCCGTTGTAGCGGCCAAATCAAGTAGGCAAATTTAAATTGTAACGTTCGCGTGGAGAAAGGAACAGGTAGCATTTAGGCATTTCCCCCTATAGGAAAATTTCCATATCAGCCTTAAAAATAGGTGGTCCTAAAGTCCTTTTTTCCTTTCTACCTGTCTCTCTTGGCGAATGTTTTTAACAGAGCGTAGACGCCTAGGGCATGACTGTAGGCCTGTTTTTGACCTAGGCCGGTCAGAGAACAGACAGAGAGAAATTAGCCGCCGAATCGAGCAGACGTCTGGAAGGTGGCTCTGTCACCGCCTTTGTCTATTATTTTATTAGTGAATGGTGGAGCAAGAAACACTACACAAACTTCAGCACGTCTGTTGTATGCGCGACAACGCTTTGTCCTTAAGGTAAAGTCTGTGTGCTGTTCGAAACTTCGTCCATTCTTTTATCCTCTTTCTGTATTTCCCAATCTTTCTTTGTTTCATTCTCCAGCCACCATTTAGGGTAATCGCTGGTACAAAGTCTAGATTAAGTCAAATTATTATATTGTTTAGCGTTAGCCGAATTGTCCCAGTAAGTCTCGGGGATTTAGGCAAGCAAGTCATTTTTAATACTCTGGTATTCGTTATGCCTACCGCTCCTTGTTTGGGGAGAACCGTTGTGTTTTTTTTGTATTTAATACCATCTTAACAAGTATAGATTTTTCTGCGTCCACAGTTGGTGACGTTTATCATAAAGTCTTTATTCCTTGAATATTCTTTGTTAAGGTTAATTACCCCTTAACTGGCGACCTTTGATTAATTAACGTCTGTCTTTGAGGTTAACTCGTGGCTTCAAGAGACAGGTTACGTGTATTCTTGGCATGCAGGGCCGTGGAACTTTACGTAAATTAACCAATAACTGATCGGCCAAGACACCCACGTAACAATATATATATATTTTATATATATATATATATATATACCTATAAATATACTATAGCTCATTATTTTTATAGAGTATGGATAATAAGCCAATGCAGAAATGTATGAATTAAAGCTCATGGTAAAAGATGAAAAATGAAGAATAAAACTTGATAAAAATTATAGAATTCAGCCACATATGTAGATGCCTAGGCCGAGACATAAATGCATAATTATTAAGTAAAATGGAGTGGCCTCCAAAATGAAGAGTAAGATTTTTCCTTTTTCATGTTTTTTTATTTTAGTTATTTATTCATTATAGTTTATTATTATCTATATTAATATACTGTTAAATAAATGTGAGATGATTAAGATCATCAGTAATAAAATAGTGGGACAATTAAGACCACAAGTTCACTAACACATTTTGCTTTCAACAAAAATATTCCGTAAAACAAAAATATACATGATCAAAATGATTGCAATTAAACTTGTGAATTTTAACGATAAGTAAGACTAAATACATTTCATCATATCGATCTTGGAGAGGGTTGTTTTTATTGTTACTGATGTCGTAATCAGTTTACAGTCATAAATCTGAGGACGGTCCAGGAATAGGATTCGCAAATGATGACGCATCACCACAACAGACTGCTGTTGGATTTTTCATACCACTATAATAAAATTAACATTATTGTTGAATTCATGTTTTCATGAAGAAATAATTATATAAAGCAAATTATTGAGTAATTTTTGCCATCAGCAGTCAAATAATCATGATCATGGCAACGTTCAAACTTAGTGCTGTCACGACATGTCTATTAATAGAACAGAAGTAGAGGGCTGTCATTGGCTAGCAGATCCTCATGACAACCAGCCAGCCAATCAGATTTTAGCTGTATTCTTTCTGAGAAAGAGCTTTTGCTCAGAGAAGGTGACCATGACATAAGTGCATGTGTTTTGAATACGAAACGTAGTTTTTAATACTGTATGTATTTTACTGGTTACATGAAGAATAGAATGAATTCCTTCTTATAGTACTTTGAGTGCAAAATTGCTGGTTCAGAGATGCTTCAGTAACAAAATATATAGAATTACACTGCATAGAAGAAACTGGCAATTCTCTCTCTCTCTCATGTCATTTGCCACGTAAACACAAGTATTGTTCAGCAACTCGGCTTTTGTCTTCGTAAAATTTACTTTGTCATTTCTTTTCTTTCCTAAAAAACATACAAAGCATCGTACTGTAGCTACCAGTCAGGCAGCAGATAGGTAAAACTGTTAATGCTCAGTGACTGGCTACGATACTTCCTACCACTCCATACAATATCATTTCTTAATGACGGTACATACCGTGCGCAAGTTAAATTGGCTACAAGTTAAAAGCATTTCAGTTCAGTACAGTATAAATACAGAACAGTACAGTATATATAAAATAAAAATATAAATGAAAAGTTTTTTATTTACTGTTAGTAAATAAAAAGGAAAATGGTACGCGACGGGAAGAGGAACAGTAACTATCATAAATCGTGGTCGAATATTACGTATTTTAAATCGGCTGACCCTCTTCAGTGTCCGTCTTATCCGGTATCCAGGTTAATGAGGGTCGACTACCTCTCTTGCAAAGTGTTGCAGTCCCAAATGGATAACTTTTAGTCTCTTGATGTTTACATGAAGATTTTTCCCGTGTTGGGACAAAACTCCCTAAACTTCTTTTCCTCCAGGAGAGCTCCCCAACCTAGGTCCGACACATCGGAGAAGAAGTCTAGGTCGGGGTTCACCAACACAGGTCCTCCTTTGTCTCTTGTGTTATTGGGAAAATGCGCAAGTCTTGATTTATCTTGCAATCCCAACTGACTCTTAAAAAGAATTGCAGAGGCCTCATATGCAGCCTTCCCAACCTCACAAACTGTTCAATCGACGACAGAGTGCCCAGGAGACTCATCCATTGAGTGGCTGAATACTTCTGTAGGGAAAGGAAAAGGTTGACTTTCTTCAGACAGGCTTCTATTCTTTTGGGGAATGGAGAAGCCTGAAATTCTGAGAGTCAATCTTCATCCCCAAATATAGAATCTGTTGAGGAGTCAGTTGGAATTTTTGAAGGTTCAACAGCAAACCTAGATCCTGTGTCAAAAGCAAAGTTCTTTGAAGGTCCTCCATGCACCTCTCTCTCATGGGCAAACAAATCAGCCAATCATCCAGGTATAGGGAAATATTCACTCCCAGCAGATGAAGCAAATTGGCTAATGGGGCGAAAACCCAGGTGAACACCTGTGGTGCTGTTGACAGGCAGAAACATTGCACTTGAAACTGGAATACTTGATTCTTGCTGAATAGGAATGAGATATCATCCAGTCCCCTCGACGAATGGATGATAGAACAGACTAAGCCATTTCTATACGGAACTTCGTTTTCGTTGTGTAAAAGTTTAGTGTGCTCACAGCAAGTATACTACCGGTCTCCATCCTCCCGTGGCTTTTGGTACTACAAAAAGCCTGTTGTAAAAGCCCTTGGGCCCAATATTCTCCACCACTTCTATCACCTTCTTGTTGAGGATTGACAACACTTCTTCCGAGAGGGCTAAATACTTCATTGATCCTACGGAGTAAGCTGCCAATTTGATAGGAGAGCTAGATAAGGGAGGTTTCTCTTTGAAGGAGATAGAATACCCTTCCCTTAATACTTTGATCACCCATTGACCTGGCCCTTTCATTCTCCAACTTTCCCAAAAAAGCTGGAGTCTGGCCCCCACGGGCCAGAAGGGAAGAAATCTCCAAAGAACTGTCTCTGACCGCTTTACCGGTGCAGGAGAGAACACTCCTCCAATCAGCAGCAACATCCTGAGGAAGATCCAGATCTCTGATCTTCTTTGCCAAGGCCCCTATGGACCAATCCAGAAAACTAAAAACTTCAAACACTTTGAATGTGTTCTTGAGTAAATGGCCAATCTCCAACGCAGAGAACATAGTCTTTGCCAAAGCAAAAGCTGACCTACTGGCCGAATCAATGAGACCAAAGAATTCCCCCTGGGAGGAGGCAGCCACTCCCAAGGAGGGGGCCTCTCCAGTCCCATATGACCTACAGTATATCTCCTGGCCAAAAGAAGGGAAGGCAGAATACTAAAGCATACCTTGCCCTGGCATCTTTTCTCTGAAAGCCAGTTATTCACTTCTCCCATAGCCTTCTTAGACGGTGATAAAACCACATTAGGAAGTCTAGATGAATCCCTGGGTGGGTTACTCATCATAAATGAGGAAGCCGGAAAAGAAGGGGCTGCTGGAGCGAAGAAATCTGGAAAATTATCCAGTAAATAATTCAGTAAGGCAACATAAGCCGATGGGGTGGAGTCCTGTCCTAAATCTTCCACCACTGATGAGACCGGGGACAGTGAGGGATCTTCAGGTGCTACTGAGGAAGAAGTCGACTTCTTAAGAATACCCAAAATATTGTTTAACTGCTTCTGCAGCAGTGCCAAGGAAGGGCCCAAACTGGGAGTTGACGATGCAGATGTCAAATGAGGAGGTGAAGAAAATGGGCGTTTCAATGAAGAAGTCAGCAAAACAGGAGCAGGTGCCAAACAATCCGGGCGCTCAACTGTAGGAGAGTGAGTTGGCGCCAATGGGTTCTTGGGCGCCAACCGGTGTGTGTGCTACTGGGTGCTTCTCTTCTGGGCACTCAGCTACTAGTGAACGCTTGGTCACTACTGGGCACTTGGCTGTCAATGGGCGCTCGGCTGCCAATGAGCGCTTGGCTGCCAAGGAAGGTCCTCGATCCCAGATGGGCACTCAAAAGATGAACGTGAACTATCACAAGAAGGTTCCCGATTGGCTGAAGAACTGGTCCGTTTACTGGACACTGACAATGGTCTGGGAGTTACTGGCTGAGAAAAATGCTCAGGACTGTCCCATTTGCTGCACGACAGCTGCGCACTACCAGATCGTTCCCTGAACCTCTTGCCGTATGACTGAGGGGACTGGTCCCTGAGAGGCGCGTGCCTTTTCAATGGACAAGATTCATCCGAGAATCTCCACTGGCGCCCGTGAGAAGGGTTAGAATCCCCAAAACTAGACAAGACATGATGCACACTAGGCATGCCTTTCCAGCGACTGCCTTTTGTCGACACCTGGGACGACACAGGTGCGACTGAGGGGACGACTACCCATTTCCAATGAATGCAAAGGAAGGCTGTGATAGCTGGATTACCTTAAATAAGGTAAACCTTACTGTCACTGAACTTTCAAGTGGCTAATACTGCACCTGAAAGGTAACTATATTAGTAGGTACATTGCAGAATGAAACAGCTGTTGTGTAACTACCAGAAGTTGTTACATGTCCAATGAAAACAGTATTCACTGTGGCAAGGAAAAACCAAACTAAATTCCTTGCAAAAAGGTACATTTGACCAATGGGTTCCCAAAACGCAATACAAACACACAAAAATGTAAAAGGAATACTCAAGTTTAATCAACAAAAGTTCAAATGACAAAAGTCGGGCAGAGAGTCATGAAAGATGCCTGGACTTGACGGTGGCCAGAAGCAAAGTGGAATGCAGACTGACAGGTGGGCGGGGCTTCCCCTACCTGTCAGTAGTTGACTACCTTGTCAATAAGTTTGAGTGGCCATTCCAGCTTGTGCTCACAAGCAAAATCCCTATGTAAGAAAAAGTTTTTATTTGTGTAGAAACAAACAAAGCTTCTCACTAAACTTACATGAAAGTATCATTAGTAATGATGACTTTATCTTGTTAACATACCCATATACAGTACGGTACCATAACATATACAAAACACTGAAGAGGTAAAGGATTTCATTAAAACCTCAAAGTAACAATCAAGTCTTACTTACTGACAACTTAACTTGGTAAATTCTCTTCACAGTTTTCAGATTCTTTTCCTCTTCCTCTGATGATGGAATCTTGCGTTTCTTGCCTTCACTTGGGACTAATGTCACATTTTCTATAAGATAAGCATTCTGCTGGGAAAAGTTCCCGATGGCCCAAAATTTTTTGAAAATATTTTCCCGATCTTCAGTAGTCCCTAATTTTAATATACATTTATTTTTACAAGAACAATCTCTCTCAACATATTGTTTTGCCTCTACATGTTTTCCAGATGCACTTACGTAAGCCTCACCTCGATTTCTTCGTGTCTTCCTTTCACATTTTGCATTAATGCCTTCCTTCCTCCTCCTCTTCCTATTTTCCAGACGAACTTCATTCACTTCAGCACTACAATTACCAATGGTTTCTGCCTGCAAAGTACTTGCTGCCCCACTATCAGGCTCAACTGAATTTAAATTCTGGAAAGGCAAAGAACAGCTGTTGTACTTTGCAGGTCCCTGAGCATTCATTACATGTGTGGGAGGTACCTGGTGAGTTACTTGAGAATGCACATGTGGCCTTAAAGTAACACAAGGCGAGTCATATGAAAAATACTGGACTTGTGGTGCGGGGACTTGAGGTGCAACATGTGTCACTGTCATGCTGTTAAACACAGCATGGTAAGATTGCATAGGAGCTGGCTGTTGCTGCTGTGCATAACTCAGGGCTAGTACTCCTGTACCTGGGGGAACAGACACAGTAGGCACTTCAACATTCTGAACAGGAACTGGCTGAGCCCCGGCTGCCTGAGGGTTACTACCATTATTACTGATGTTGCTAATACTGCTTATGTTACCATAGCCATGTATATGGTGCTGAAATGTTGTATAATTTGTAACATCTACAGCTTGCCCAATGATGTGTGACAAGTTAAATTGCATTTGGGGATTCATCATGGGATGCTAAAGCAGCTGTGTTATAGAATGGCTACAATACTGAAATACTGTACTGTACTATACTCTCAATGTCCATTGATATTACATAAAAATCAACCAATCAACAAAGCCTGCTGACTGGGTATGATCTGGCAGATACAAAAAGTGATGAGTGTCATGTTCTGAAATTCTCTGTACTCTATCTTAACTATAAGAGTAACTACTGGTACTTCATTGAAGGTTTTATCACTAAATGACCCATAATTCTTTGACTTGTTCCATTTATGGTGCAGATATGTATTTTTTTCTTCATTTCCTTGTCAAGATCACTCAGGAGTTCTTCAAAGGTTTATTCCTGAAAAGAAAGAAAAAACATTAGCCTAGAAACCTATATATAAAATTTCCTGTACAACTTCAATATAAGTATACTGCACAACTCATAATCACACCTACCATCTTAGTTGGACAGAGGTTATGTATTAATTTGTGTGTTCAACTTTTTGTCTGTTTGACAGCTTGTTTGCCCAAAAAATATATAAATTTCAAAAATCAAATTCATTTTTTAAATACTTACCTCTCTATTATGACAGGTGAATTCCCTGTGCCAGTGGGGGATGGCAGAGTGAGACACAGCATAAGAAATTAAGTAATTATGAACTGGATTGTTCATTCTATACTGTACTGTCTTTACACCCATCCCCACTGGGTGAACCACTGGTTCGAATGTCAATTGTTTTTAGTTTTCCTCTGTCCACTTGAGTGGGGAGGAGGAAAAATAAATTTAATTTCATATATTTGTATTTTTATGTAAATAACTTACCAAGTAATTACATAGCTATGAGCTTCCTACCTGTGGCAGCCTAAAAATTCAAAATTCGCAGTAGCGCTAGCATTTGTTTTGGTGTAGGTACGTGCCCCGCCCACTATCGGGGACTGTGGGGAACAACTAAGCAGAGAGCTTCAATTCGTTTTCTGCCGGCTCCCGAGTAAGATCAGTGGTTCATTGAGGCCTGCTTCATCGTTTTTGGATGGTTTTCCAGAGTCTTGGTGAAGTACTCAAGTTTCATTGTAGCGCATGAATCTTAATCAGCTGATTAGCCTTGGTTAACTTATTTAACTGGATTTAGGATGTCTGACTCTAGCTCTTCAAGAGTTAGTTTTACATCGAAGGTTGCAAGACTAGGGTGGCAAAGTCTTGTTATGACTCACACAAAGAGTGCGAAATTTAGAGGGCAAATTTCTGATGGGAACATACTTGTTTAGAATGCAAAGATTGGGACGATAAACAGTAGAAAGTCTTTAGGTCTCATCAAGACAAAATGGACAAAGACAGAAAGAGGAAGGCAGCTATTAGGGCCAGAAATAAAGCCAGCTTAGAACCTGTAGAAGTAGCAGATCTTGTTGAAGATAATTCTGTCTTTTCCTAAGATTCCTGTATTGTCACCTACCCTCAGCCCTTCTACTCCTATTCCATGTACTCCTGTTCCAGGTTCCCGTGCTCCCGATCATGACACCATTGCCAGCCTCAAATCAAAGTTTGACAAAAAGTTCGAGTTTTTAGCTAACACAGTGATGGAGTTGGGTTCTCCTTTTAGAGCCTTCATGGAAAAAGGCAATGTGCAAAATGTTAGAGTAGTGCATTGTTGAGGAAGTGGCTGCCTGTCCCACTGGTGCTCCTAGACAAAGGTCCCTGTCCCGCTCCCCCAACACCAGGGAGAAGACATACCAAAGGTCCAAGGGAGGCCGGTGGAATTTGCCCACGGGCAGTCACCACCTCCGTTGAGCCTGTTGCACAGTCCCAGGCTGTGACAGAGCGCCACTGGAAAGGCGTCTCCTTCAGTGTTCATCATCTGTTGCCGGATTTGGAAAGCGCTTTGGCGGAAGCGAGACGTCAACGGCATGTACCTTCCGTCTCCCAACCTTTGAAGAGACTCTCCACAGCAGCGGACAGCTCCCCTCCTGTCAAGAAATACAAGGAGGCTAATGTGAGTCCTCAGCCCTCATACAGTTTCGCCGTGCCTCCTTCTACATCTTCTGCTCGTCCGACTCCATCGACCTGGGACAGTCCGAAGTCCATCTCTTATTTGGATTGCCCATTCTTGACTGCTAAATGTCTAGAAGAACCTCTTGGTCGACCTTCTTCTTCATCAAGACCCTATTAAACAGTCTCATTCAACTGAGTGTTCAGCACCAACCTCAGGGTGTCAGGTGACACCCCGCGCCGACTTTGCACCAGTCGCACCTCATTTGCTAGTGCATTCTTCGACTCAAGAAGATTCTTTGCTTGCGCCTCTTAAATGACAATTAGATGACTTAATGTCTTTCTTGAAGAAGAACCCAACTGTCGCCAAGTCGAAAGACACTTCTTTTCGCCAGTCTCTTCCAATGATGAGGATGTAGGGCAGGATTCCTCCCCTTCGTCATCCTACTCTGTCTTATTAAGATATTTTCTCGATAATTCCTTGGATTTCTTCACTTCTGCTGCTCTGGTATCTCCTGCTTCAACTTCCCTGATGAGGGAACTTCTGTCAGATAATGCGAAACTGCCGAAGTTAGTGCTCTCCCCATCCGCCGAGAAGGTGCTTCGAGAGATAGACATCTGGTTGGCCTCTAAGAGGGATCAGGGTAAAGTGGCTTTTGCTTTTCCGCTCTGTAAGTTGGTCAAGAGAAGCTACCGCTTTCATGAAACTGGAGAAGCTCCTTCTCTGGGGGTTTCTGCCTCCTCCCAGGAGGACTTCTCTGGTTTGGTAGATGCAACAAGTTGATCGGCCTTTTCCTCAGTGAAAGTGATGTTCTCCTGCGAGCTAGACCATCTGACCAGGGACTTATCTAAGATTTTAGAAGTAAATAGCTTCCTTGACTGGACTATTGGTGCATTGACCAAAAAGACTGAGGATTTTCCTGTGCTGGCAGAGGATTTCGCAACAGACTGATTGGGAGTACTGTCGTGTGCCAACAAGGCAGTAAGGGACAGTTCAACAGAACTCGCCTCTCTTTTTTCAATGTGTGTCCTTAAGAAGAGAGAGTTGTGGTGTTCGTTCACTACCAAAGGGGTGACCACTACCCATAAGTCGGCTCTGTTGTTCTCATCTCTGGACAAAGCTCATTTGTTCCCACAAGACTTAGTGCAGGAGATCTTGACATCGCTTCAGAAGAAGTCTACCAATGATCTACTGTACTCGCACAATCCACCAAATGTCCCAGAGACTCCCCGACCATGACTATGAAGTCATTCTCTCCCCTCCAATCCCAGCCCTTTCATGGAGGTAGGCAGAAGATCCAACCCTGACCTCGCACGAATCTGCGACCTCCCTCAAGATCGATTAAGAAATCGACCTTCAAATCAGGAACCAAGAAGTGAAGATCTAGTCCTTCGTGCTCTGGCAGGAGCCAGACTGCCCCTCTTTTGGAAGGAATGAAGTCAAAGAGGTGCAGAACCTTGGGTGGTCAAGGTACTGAAAGAAGGTTATGCCATTCCTTTCACGGAGAACCCTCCTTTATCCAAAGCGCCAACTGTATTACCAGCTTATTCGGCAGATTCTGAGACATTTGTGGCTCTTTCATGAGAAGCAGAATCCCTTCTGCACAAAGGGGCGGTGGATCAAGAGTCGGAAGGGTTTTATAACGGACTCTTTGTAGTCCCCAAAGCATCGGGGAGCTGGAGGCCCGTCCTGGACGTCAGTGCCCTAAATCAGTTTGTCATAAAGACAAAACTTCACATGGAGACGAATCAGTCAGTCATGTCAGCCATCCATCAAGGGGACTGGATGATCACCCTGGACATGCAAGATGCTTACTTTCATGTTCCAATACATCAGGACTCCAGAAAATTTCTACAATTTGTGTTCCAAGGGAAAGTTCTCCAGTTTCAGGCACTGTGCCTCAGCCTGTCCATGGCCCCACACCAAATGGCTTCACCTTCTTGGAATAAATATCTCCTGCTACCTGGACGACTGGCTTCTCAGGTCTGCGGCAAGAGAGAAATGTGTGGAGGACTTGGTGAAAACTCTTTGCTTTATGAAGGAGTTAGCATTCTTAGGAGTCAGTCATCCAGAAATAGGCATACTCTCACACCCATCAGGTGAAGCCATTGTGACAAAGGGGGAAAGTGCTCTGGTGAAGACTTGAGGGGCTGTGGACAACCCGAAGCACAGAGCCCGAAATTGGAAAACCCTGTTCTGGAATACAAATCTCAGGAATTTCCTGGAATCTTGGCATATTGGGATATGAAAGTACTGTACACATCTCTCATGTCTATGGAGACCATCCAGTCTCCCGGATGAACTGCAGAGAGAACTGAGCTGTTCGTCTGCATCTTGAACTTTGTGGTTCGAACGAAAAAGTTCAAGGCGCTTACATCAGAACCAGTCTCCAGCACCCCGATGCCTTGGGGACTAGGAAAAGGCAGTTGTAAAACCCCTCCGACGATAAGTCTTCTACTTCCTCTATCGCTCTTTTCTGGAGAAGAGCTGCAACTTCTTTTGAGAGGGTCAAAAACCTCTCCGACCTTCTGAGTACAGCTTTAAGGCGATGGGAAAGGACGTCAAAGGAGGTTTCTCCTTGAAGGGAATAGAATATCCTTCTTTGAGTACTTGAAGTACCCATGTCTCTACTGACCTGGCTTCCTACTGCTTCCAAAAATGTAGGAATCTGGCACCTACTGGGGGACAAAGGACCGGAGTTTAACTTGCTTGAGGCTGGTCTAGAGGAAGATTTCTATGCAACGGGACGAACGGATCTTGGGTTCGTGCGTGGGCCAGAGGGAGCTCTTCCTCTGCTATCTCGAAAGGGCCGTGGATGAGGAGGAGAGAATGGATGTGGATTAAACAATACCGAAGGGGCATGGCTCGAATCCTTTGGTCGTTTGGTTGATTGAGCAAGATCATGTGTAGCCTTCTTCTGAAGTTCTGTAGCTACGGTACTCGTTCCACCATCACTCAAGGGAAAAGGCTGCTTTTGTTAGAGGATCCCTGGGACTGAGTCACTCCCTTGGTGGTGAATGAGCACCACATTTCTCTTTTCTTTAATATACCTGTAGAAAAGAGAGCAGCTAATTCTTGTGCCCCATCTCTAATCGCCTTATCAGCGCACAAAAGAACCCCGAGCCAGTCTGCAGTGAAATTGTCCTGTAGAGAAGAACAATCCTCAATCTTCTTGTTAAAGCACCCACTGTCCAGTCGAGGAAACTGAAGATCTCGAATACTTTGTAGGTGTCTTTCACCAGGCGGTCGAGCTCAGAGGAAGAAATCATAATCTTCTCCACGTCGAAAGCCGATCTACGAGCAAGATCAATGAGGCTGGAGAAGTCTCCTTGGGAAGAGGCAGACTCCCAAGGAGGGTGCTTCCCTGGTTGCATAAAACACATACTTCCTCTTCAAAAGGCACAAAGGAGGTGAGCAAAATACTGTTTTGCCCAACTCTCTCTTCTCAGACAACCAGGAGTCAATACCCAACAACACTTTCTTCAAGGAAATCAGAGAGAGCCATCTTCGGGAGTTTAGCCGAGCCTGCTGGTAACTGTAACATGAATGAAGATCTAGGAGGAGGAGAAGGCGCCACGGTGGAAAAGTACGATGGAAAGCAGAACAGAAGTAGTTTAACAGGGATGCGTAAGAAGACGAAGGCTGTTCTTTATCAGGTTCCTCTTCTCCTGACGAAATAGCTGACAGTGCCAAGTCCTGATGTGGTTCTCCGGTTTCTGAGGAGAAGACAAAGATTTCTTCAGAAGCCCCAAGATATCCAATTGCTGATGGATGGGGAGCAGTGAAGGATCTTGGGGAGCCAGTACTAGGGTCGCCTTTGAGCATTCAGCGATAGGAGAAGAGGATACAGTCTTTGAAGTTTGTTTAACAGGTGCCGAAACAGGTTGACCCACTGAAATAGGAACGTCTGAGTCAGAGGAACCCTCAGACACGTACTCCAACACTGGATGAGAACTGGAAGCCAATGGGATGTTGCGAGCTACTGCACACACTGATCCCAGTGCATGCTTATGAGCCACTGGGAGCTCTGATCCCTTGGGAGAAGTTGATCCCTTGGTACACTTATGAGCCAATTAGCACTTGGGAGCCAATGGGCGCTTACAAGCCGCTGGGAGCTCAGTATCCAACAGGAGCCCTCTATCATCCCAGTGGCTGCATGAGGGCTCTTGATCCTTTTGATGCTTACAAGGAATCGATGGCTGTTCATCCAAGATTTGCCTCTTCAAAGGCCTGGAGGAATCCTGAAACTGTCAACAGCATCCTTTGGGCTCGGAATCAGAACCACTACAGGATAAGGTGTGGTCCACTGGTAAACCTTTCCAGCGCTTGGCTACAGAAACCTGGGAAGTAGCAACAGGTTCGGCTGAGGGAGCAACTACTCGCCTGATGACCGAGGAGAGCTTCAACCGGCAAGCTAGAAGAAGGAACAATCGGGTTAGTGGAGGGTGACTCTTCTCACTCTGAGGGAAAAATTGCCGGCCCCCCCCGAGTGAGGAGAGGCCCCCAAGAGGAGGTCCTCCTGATCGTCCACTCCCCTGTTGTTCCAAGCTCATCGAAACAAGTGAGGAAGGTGAAGCGAGCGAGGAAGACAAAGGCGAGACAGCCAGAAGGGAAGCTTGCCAGGAGAGAGAAACGAGGAAGAAGGGTTAGCCACCAAAGGCATAGTTGGGGGTGTATAACCCTCAGACGATGCCTCGGCAGCCCTCCTCCAATACCGTTTCCTCCCTTCAAACTTCACCCACTGCTCAGCTGACCAGAAACAACACAGTACAAGTAGAGTCTCTAGAACACACACTCCCCCTGTATGACCAACAGAGGGCGTATGGATCAACATCAACATAGGAGCGGAAGCTCCCGCATCTCTTACCGCCAACCCCAGGACACACACGCTGGGGGTAGGCGGACTTGCACATAGGCTTGTCTGATTCATGGGTTTGCATATCTTATAAAACACAAACACACATATAATCAAACAGAACAAAGAAGGAAAGATCCCACCAAGAAAAAACAGCTCAACGTTAGTCAGGGCAGAGAGCGAAGTAACACACGTTTGCATCGCATGATGGCCGAAAGCAAATTGGAATGTTTACTTCCAGGCGGGCGGGACCTCCCACCTAATGGACAGTAAACTGCCTAAACACCTTGTTTGAAAGTTCAACAGCCGTTTCCAGCTGCGCTGTAAGCAATTCCTATTGTAAAGGAGCAACGGTTGTATACTGTGTAGGAATAAATACAAATTACTTTAAAAATTTGCTATCTGTCCCTACGCAAATACAAAGCTTCGTTCTTTATATAGGAAATTTACCCATTGGTGGAGGGGGTCTAGGCAAACCTCTGAACTGACTGGCTGGTTCTCCCCACCTGGGAATACCTTCCTGGTCTGGAAGAACTGAGGAAGGAATTCCGCACCTCTAGCTTGTTGGATTTATGGGATGTTGCAACTGCTAGACTTCAGGGCATAAAGTAATGATTTTGTTGTATTACCTTCGATGAAGGCTTGGAGGAATCCAAAAGTGTTGGAGACAATAAAACTTGCTATTAAACCTAATAGGTTTGTTCCAATGTCTATCCCTCTCTCCCCTAGTCTAGAGAGAGGGGGTCATGCATCCAAGCAATCTACAAAATACCTGCAAATCTTGTCTGTCCAGTGGATGACAGATTGCTACCTGCCTCTCTGCCCTATGAGAGAGAAAGGTAAAAGGGAAAAGGGAGGAGACCAGTCACTTGCACATTCTCCCTCGCTTACCGAACACCACCTTAGATGAGATGCTACTTGTCCCCTCAGGGGAGCTGGGTGAGCTACACAACTTGTTGGGCAGCCACCACAGGGCCCAAGGAAAATGTGTCCAAGGACTTGTGGGCAACCTCTCGAGGGTAAAATGAGGTAAATGTGGTCTGGCGTGACAACACACCTCTTTCTTGGCCAAGCCAGTAGTACTAACACAGAGGTGTTGACACTCAGGCCTGAAATGCTGAGATCTCGAGGTAGTACTGCAGCACCCCAACCGACAAAGAAACATCTCATCCCGATCATTACCTACAAAGTCCTCTAGGGAGGGGATAGAAAAGGATTCAAATCTGGTGTCAGAGACTGACACATTCTGAGTCTTCGCTACGAATTCCTTGACAAACTTAAGCGTAACAGATCCCCATCCCCACCACTCCTTAACATCAAAGGAAAGGCCGTGAAGCTCACCTAATCTCTTTGCCAAAGCCAGGGCAATCACGAAAAGTCTTTAAGAGTCAGATCCCTGTCTGACAACTTTCTCAATAGCTAATATGGAGTATGAGTTAAGCTTCTTGAGATGAGAATCATATCCCACTTGGGGGGCCTGAGTTCCCTGGGTGGGCAAGACTGCTCGAACTTCTCAGAAGCATAGCCATCTCCCACGAGGACAAGAGACTGACTCCTTTCAACCAAAGGACCTGGCCAAGGGCAACTTTATAGCCCTTAATGGCCAAAAAGGAGAGAAGCTTATCTGGGTGAAGAAAGACGAAGAAGAGAAGCTCTAACCAGAGAGATAGCCTGTCGACGACAGCAACTACAGTACAAAGGACTGCCCATTTCCCCTGGTACACAGCCACTGAGGATTTACTCAGGTGTCCAGACGTCTCCTTTGCTGGGCATCCAGAAAAACCCTCTCACTGAAGGAGATACTAGACAGTCTCCAAGCGTGAAGTGCCAGTGCTTTCACTATCTGGTGATGCCTCTCGACATGTGGCTGGCACAGAAGTTTGTGCCACAGGTGAATCTCTCTCAAGAACTCAGACAACAGAGCCAGCAGGTCAGGAAACCATTTGGCGTGTGGCCATTTGGGAGCTACCAGTCAACCTGAGATTTGGGGTGATCAGGACCCTGTTGATCACCTGATGAATCAGAAAAAATGGAGGGAAGGCATAAGCCTCTTTGGCTGTCCCATGGGTGCTGGAAAGCGTCCTCCACCGCGGCCCATGGGTCTGGCACAACTGAGCAGAACACTGGTAACTTCCTGTTGTGCCCGGTCACGAACAGGTCTATGTTTGGGATTCCCCATAATTTGAAAGAGTCTCTCCACAATATCTTGGTGTAAGGACCATTCCATCCCTATCACCTGACTGGTGACTGAGCTTATCTGCCACCACATTCTCTCATCAACACCACAGCGTGCCCCATCATTCTTGCAAAACTAAGAAAGCTGCCTTGAGTTCTAAGACACTGATAAGGAGGTGTCTGTTGTTCTGGTTCCAAACACCTAAAACCAACAACTCTAAACACCTAAAACCAACAACTCTACTAAGTGTGTACCCCATCCCTCGGTTGATGCGTCCAAAAACAGAAGCATATCGGGAATGGGAGTGCCCAGTGGCACCCCTATTAAGAGGTTCCTGTCATCTAACTGTAGTGTTAAAATCACAGTTTTTTTAAGTAAATTGTATTTTTCCTAACTATGCAAACCTGAGGTCCTTTACATTAGGAATTACTTTCAGCTAAGCTGGAAACGACCATTGAACTTTCGAACATGGTGGTTAGGCAGTTAACTACAGTCCGGGAGGCGGGAGTCTCCCATCTGCCCAGATGTAAACATTCCAATTTGCCTTACAGCCCAGGTATCAGATTGAGGGATGGCATGAGGTGGGCATGAAATGTAATGTAAAGGACCTCAGGTTTGTATACTGTAGTTAGGAAAAATACAACTCACTTTCAAAAACTATGATTTGTTCCGACATGATATACAAACCGTCGGTCCTTTACATTAGGAAGACTCACTGGTTGGAGGGAGGAATCTGAGTGAGTCTCTATGAACAGACTGGAGTTCGCTACACCTTGTGTTCCCTTTCTGGTCGATAGAACAAGGAAGGGAAAACTGCCCCTGACAAAATGATTGGGTTGTAAGAAACGCGAGATCAATTGTCAGACTTCTGGGTCCCTTTGCATGAATGAGGAAACATCAGTTCAAGCAAAGTAGGCTAGGAAGAACCTTTATAGTCGGTGACATTACGGCAGATACAAGCATTGGGTTTGTTTTATTGTTGTGATCTCCTTCCTCCCCTTGCTAGAGGAAGGAGCAGGCTTGCTTCTATGATCCTGAAAGGAAACAGAACGGAAGCTCTAGCTGAGTGCTTACTTGCATTGACTGCCAGATCCAGCATGTAACGGCACGTCCACTCCCTGCCCATAGGAAGAGAGCTGAGATGAAGAGAAGGAAGAGAGGCCAGTCACTCCACATTCATTCTCCCATCAACAACCGTACACCTTAAGCGAGACGCAACCTGTCCTATTAGAGGAGCCGGGTAAGCTACACAACTTGTTGAGCAACCACCACAGGACCCAAGGAAAAAATGTCCAAGGACTTGTGGGCAATATCCCGAAGGCAGAAGGAAGTGAAGGTGGTCTGTTGGGATCACACCCCCGCCTTCAAAACCTGTGGGACCAACAGGTTCTTCCGGAATGCGAGGGACCAACCAACGCTGTGGACTTCGTAAGCTCTCGGGCAAAGCGTACTGGTGTTGTCTTTTCCAGCAGCAGAATACGCTCTCCTTATTGTCTCATGAAGCCAGAAAGAAATCGTGTTCTTGGACACTTCTTTCTTGGTCGAGCCAGTGCTAACGAAGAGTCGTCGACACTCAGGCCAGAGATGGCGAGTTCTCTTCAGGTGGCTGCAGTGCTCTAACAGGACACAGTAGCATCTCATCTGGGTCATTACCAACAAAGTCCTCTAGGGAGGGGATCGTGAAGGACTTGAACTGAGTGTCAGGGACTGATGGGTTTTGCGTCTTCACTATGAAGTCTGGGACGAAGTTGAGCGTAGCTGATCCCCATCCCCTCGAGTGTTTAACATCAAAGGAAAGTCCATGAAGTTCGCCAACTCTCTTCACCAATGCCAGGGCAAGCAAGAAGACAGTCTCGAGGGTCAGATCCCTGTCGGACGACTCGTGTAAAGGCTCATACGATGCATGAGTTAGGCTCCTTAGAATGAGAGTCACATCCCACGCAGGGGGCCTGAGGTCCCTGGGTGAGCAAAACCTCTTGAAGCTTCTCATCAGTAGAGATATCTTGAAGGATGAGGAGTTACCTACCCCTTTCAGCTGCAAGAGTAGGCTGAGTGCGGCCCGACAACCTTTTACTGCTGAAATGGAGAGAAGCTTCTCTCTGCAAAGAAAGACGAGGAAGTCCACAACCTACTGAACAGTAGCTCCGACTGGAGAGATACCCCGTCCAAGACACCAACCACAGAAGACGGACCACTTTCCCTGGTATACCAATGCGGAGGATCATCTGAGGTATCCAGCCATCTCCGTTGCTGCTTAACGTGAAAAGCCTCTCGCTCGCAGGAGATGGTGGATAACCTCCAACCATGAAGACACAGGTACTGCACTGCCAGGTGATACTGCTCGAAGTGGAGTTGACACAGCAGGTTGGGCCAGGGGGGAATCTCTCTCGGCACCTCGGAAAGGAGAGCTGGCATGTTAGGATACCAAACGGCCTGAGGCCATTTGGGAGCCACACGAATCATTCTGAGATTCGGGGTGATCATCACTTGGCTGATCACCCTGTGAATCAGACAGAAAGGAGGAAAGGCGTAGACATAGAGATTCTCCCACGGATGTTGGAACGCATCCTCCGCAGCAACCCATGGGTCCGGCATGACTGAGCAGAAGACCTGAAGTTTTTTGTTGTGCCGGGTGGCAAACAAATTGATGACAGGACACTCCCACAAGTCGAACAACCTTTTCAAGACTTCCGGGTGAAGGGACCACTCTATTCCAATCACCTGACTCTGGCGGCTGAGCTTGTCTGCCACTACATTCCTCTTGCCTGGAATGTACCTGGCTGACAGCTCTACCAAGTGCATTGTCAACTGGTGAAGCGGGAGGGACACTAGACACCCCCCTCTTGTTGACGTATACCACTACCGTGGTATTGTCACTCATCAGTACCATGGAGTGTCCCATCACTCAATCCTGGAACTCTTGCAGAGCCAGGAAGGCTGCCTTGAGCTCCAAGATGTTGATGTGAAGGTGCTTGTAGTCTCGGTGCCACACTCCCGAAGTCAGCAACTCCTCCAGGTGTGCGCCCCATCCCTTGGCCAATGCGTCTGAGAACAGAAACATGTCCGGAGGGGGAGTATGCAGACATACTCCTATTAAGAAGTTCCTGTCGTCCATCCACCAGTCTATGTCCCCTCTCATCTCCTCAGAAAGAGGAATGACAAAGGACTGGGCATCTCGAGACTGGGACCAAAACTCCTTCAGTCTCCACTGCAGAGACCAAGGGTGAAGACGCCAATGAGGGACCAGCTTCTCCAACGACGACAGGTGACCGATGGTGAACTGCCATTGCTGAGCTGGCTGTTCCTGCCGAGACAGAAACAGCTGTGTTGCCTTCCTGAACTTGCTGATACAAGAGTCCGAGGGAAATGCTTTCGCTGCTACCATATCTATCAGCATGCCCAGGTACTTTATCCTCTGCTTGGGGTTGAGATCCGACTTCTTGAGACTTACTACGATCCCAAGACCGCAGCAAAACTCGAGGAGTCGATCCCTGTCCTGCAGCTGCTGCGACATACCTCAACAGACGTATCCCATGCGAATGGGCCCAAGCTGACACCAGACTGAACACTGTCGTGAACACCTGGGGAGCCGTCGAGAGCCCGAAACAGAGTGCTCTGAACTGGAAGACCGCCTCCCCAAAGATAAAGCAGAGGTACTTGCGAGAGGATGGACGAATGGGTATTTGAAAATACGCATCCTTGAAGTCCACCATAAGCATGAAGTCGTTCTCCCTGATGGAGGCGAGCATGGATTGTGCCGTCTCCATCGTGAACTGAGTCTGGAGAACAAAACAGTTCAGGGGAAAGAGGTCTTTGACCAGCCTCCAACCCCCCGTGGCTTTCTCTGTGAGAAAGATCCGGCTGTAAAAGCCTGGGGACCAATCCGACATGACTTCTACAGCATCCTTGCTCAGCATGGCTTGCACTTCTTGCATTAGTGCGATGTCCTTGGGAGATCCAGGAATGTAGGTGCGGAGACGGACCGGTGTAACGGTGATGGGTGGCTGAGACTTGAAGGGTAGTAGATATCCCTCCTGAAGGACACCCACTATCCAGGTCTTGGCTCTGTATCGCTGCCATATTGCCCAATGGCTCGATAGACTCCCCCACCTTCAGCAGCAGTTGAGGGGGGAACGCCGCCTCTAGCACTTCCTCTTCTTCTTCTTCCCCTTGGTCCCTTTACCAGACTGGAAAGCAGGCTGAAAGGGGTGCGAATGCCCACTCTTTCTGGAGGAAGAAGGCGGCTAGGTATTCCCATGGGATCCCTTCGAAGTCTGGGACTTCTTAGGGGCCGAGGAAGTGCTACCCTGGCCCGAAGGCCGGGCTGTAGTGGAGCACGAAGACCCAGAGGTCTTAGCCACTGCCTGGTGGATAAGGCCATTATCCTGACACTTGTCCACTGCAGCATCTACCAACTCTCAAGGGAAGAGGAAGGCAGAACGCAGCAATGGTCCGTTCTGCAGGGCCACTGCTGACTTGGGTCTCACAGACCTGGCGAAGCAAGAAAGAACAGCGTCTCTTTGCTTAAGAACAGGTTGGCCCACAGGTTTGCTGTCTGGTGGGCAAGGTAGGAGATGGCTTTATCTCCAGACTAGCACAGTCTCCTGAAAGCGGAGTCCTCCCCGGGTATGATAGCACCCGAGGAGGCAACCATTTTGGATACTGTGAATGACCACAGATCCAACCAGGAGACTGCCTGGAGAGCCGCCATGGCGGTGGCTTACAGGGTTGCTGCCTCTTGCTGCAAAAGGGAGATACCCTCCGCAGTAAGTTGCTGCAACGAGAGACCCAGGCCTAGACAGACCAGGTCCGGGTCAACCTGCTTAGGCAGCAATGGCCCTTCCGAGGGGGTGTAGAATCGCTTCTGTCGAGGCAGAGGAGGGGAAGCAACTTGTCTGAGCGGTTCGAAAGAAGCGAATTGTCTTGCCCAGACACAAGACTCTTCACTTGGTCGAGAACCCCCTCGGCAAGCATGGACAACGGCAGCCCCACCAAAACCTTGGGTTCCTTCTTCGGACCCAAGAAAGATTCGAGGCGTGAAGAACTATCCACAGAGGAGATCACGGTCCCTTCCCCGAGGTCGTTGCGCTGGCGAATCAGCGCAATAACCTCTGCAAAGGTCCTCTGTATCTCAGGAGTGTCCGCGTCCTGGGGAAGAGGACACTCAAGTCCTTCCAGGGCACTGTCCTCCCGATCTACTCCCCCTGCAGGAGGGAGAAACTCGGCAGACCCCTGCGTTCCTTCCTGCACTACGCGGGCATACAATCTGGTCGATCCGAGAACCGAGCCAGAAACGTAAGCCTTTGTTGTCAAACTCCAGGGAGACAACTCACCAGAGTTCCTCCTGTCTGACTTGCACTTCCTAGGGGAAGCCCAGGAGGTTGAGGGGACAGGTGAGGAGGATTGGGCACCCCCACCAGTCTTGCTGGCGGAACCAGCAGGAGCAGCAGGCTGAGATCAGTCACCTACCTGCAGTGATGACAGCAACTCGGGTCAAGGAGAACACTTTCGCCTCGGTGAAGCGTTGTCCTGAGGAGAGCAGAGTGGTTCATGTAGGTCAAGCCGGGCACTTGACTCCACTGAGCCACGCTGGCCACGCAAATATGGCCGGGGACTGGGCAGAGTCGAACTCACAGCTGGCTGGCGAGAACTTACGCTGTCCTCTAGATGGGCCTCAGTCTTCTTCAAGGCCGAAACCTTGTGAGAAGACCGAGCAGGGGACCTCTTCTCCATCTCACCAGGTGTTCGGACTTGAGAGGCCAAAGCACCTTCCCAGGAACCTTGCTTGGCACTCATGGAAGTGCCAGCAGGAAGAGCCGAGACACCTGTGCCCATGTCGGTACGGGAAGAGGTCCCTCCAGTACCAGTCCAAGGTACATGAGTCTCCTTAGAGGCCCGGGTACTCGGCGCAGCTCATAAACAAGTGTCCAACACAGTGCCAACCTTAGAAGCAGACTTGTTCGGCACGGCAACAGGAGTGCAAACCGAGGTCTGCACGCCCTCGGCTCCCGAGATGGCTGACCCAGGGGTCAATGAATAGGTTCCCTGGCTGGGAGGCTGGGATGAGCCGGCAAGAGATCCCACTGCCTTCCCTGTGGAAGGAGGCAGTCCCTTCGAAGTCTCAGGGCAAGACTTCTTGGGGGCGGGGAGAGACAGCCTTCTTCTTCTTCGGCCGACGAGCCTCAGAAGAAGAAGAAGAGGAGGAGGAGGTAGCAGACGACGAGGACGACGAAGATGAAGGCGATGAAGATGATGACACCTTCCGAGACCTTTTCTTCGACTTTGTCTTCGTCATCTTCTTCAGGATGGCGGTCAGGTCCCCCATTCAGGAGGGGGCAGCAGAAGATGCAGAGGCAGCCAGGTGGGGCCAGGGAAGCAGGAGCAACCCGGGCAGTGGAGATGTCAACGATTGGACCAGCAACAACTGGGGCAGGCAGAGCAGCGCGGGAGCCAGGTAAGCCAGGAGCCTAGACACGGGTGGTCGGCACAGGTGGAGCAAGAACAGGAGCCAGGCAGGGCCGAGAGTCAGGTAAGCCAGGAGTGGGGAACGAGCATAGGTTGGCAACAGCAGGAGCAGGGACCGTGATGTAGGACACTGATGAGGTAACCATACTGGAGGGGCCAGGCAGGGATAGTGGGGCCAGGAAGCCAGGTGGCAGTGGCACGGCATGGAGAGAGGCAGGCGCAACTGATACCTAGGTATCCAGGTGTGAGGCGACAGTCACTGGTAACTTGGCAAATGACGTCATGGTGACTGCTGACGTGGTGGAAGTGGCCGCAGCGTGGGCAGTTAAAGGAGCGCCAGACAGATGGGAAATCAGACCCTCCAACGATGGAACGCCAGGTAGACCCAGGTGAAGCCAGGTAGAGGTGAGGTCTGCAACCTGCACACCGAGAGAAGTCTCCACTGCCAAACCTGAAGACAAAGTTGGGTCAAAGGAGGGAGCTTCTGCTTGCTCCAGGGGAAAAAATTCCCCCCTGGAGCGAGGAGAGACCTCCAAGAGGATGTCCTGATCGTCCACTCCCCCAAGGCCTTCCATACCCCATGAAGTGAGTGAAGAAGATGAGGGGGCATCCTCACCTGAAGGAGAGGCAGCAGGAAGGGGAAGCTTGCTGGGAGGGAGAAACGATCCTGATGGGTCAGCCATCAAGGGAGTCATCGGGGGCATATAACCCTCAGATGATGCCTTGGCAGCTTCCTTCAATACTGTCTCCTCCCCTCAAACTTCACCCACTGCTCATCAGACCAGGAACAACACTCCGAACAAGGTGAATTACGAGAACACACACGCCCCCTGCAAGAGGAACAAAGGGTGTGTGGGTCCATGTCAGCATTAGAACAGAAGCTATTGCACTTCTTACCCCCTACCCGAGGGCACACGTGCTGGGGGAAGGAGGGCTTCCGAGGTTTACCAACAATCATCATGGAAAAAACAAGAAAAGATCCCGCAGGGAAAACAGCTCAACAGCAGTCAGGGCAGAGAGCAAGAAACACGTCTGCAGCGCATGACAGCCGAAAGCAAATTGGGATGTTTACATCCTGGCAGGCGGGACTCCCGCCTCCCGGACGGTAGTTAACTGCCTAACCACCTTGTTCGAGAGTTCAACGGCTGAAAGTAATTCCCAATGTAATGGACCTAAGGTTTGTATATCGTGTCGGAACAAACATGGCTGATGTCTGTGAAAATAAAATTGCAAATTTTAAAGTAATTTGTATCTTTCCTAACATACAAACCTGAAGGTCTTTACATAGGATTTTGCTTGTGAACATGAGCTGGAACGGCTGTTAACTTTCAAACAAGGTCATTAGCTACTGACGGTAGGAGGGCAGCCCCGCCCACTCATTGGTCAGCACTCCACTTTGCCTTTTGACCCAGGTTCCAGAATGAGGGGTGGCTGAGGTGGGCCGTCAATGTAACGACCTGCAGGTTTGTATGTTAGGAAAAATACAAATTACTTTAAAATTTGCAATTTGTTCCAACACATATACAAACCTTCGGTCTTCACATAGAAGACTTACCCATTGGAGGGTCAAGTCTGGGTAAATCTCTGAGCTGACTGGTTAGGTTCTACCCACACGGGAACACCTTCCTGGTCTGGAAGAGCTTAGGAAGGAATCCTGCACCTCTAGCTTGTTGAACTTGTGGGATGTTGCAACTGCTAGACTTCTGGGCTTAAAGTAATGGGTTGCATCATTACAGGCAGTCCCCAGGTTGCGACGGGTACGGCTTACGACGTTCCAAGGTTACGACGCTTTTCAAATACAGTATATTCGTCAAAAATTATTTCCCAGTATACGATGCATGTTCCGGGGTTATGATACTTAAACGCCGATCCGACGGAAGAAATATGGCTACAAAACGGCAGAATAATAAAAACTTGGAAAATGCAGTATATATCATTTTCAATACACCCAAAGCATTAAAAGTAAGGTTTTCTTAGGATTTTTTACGATTTTCGACGATTTTTCGGCTTACAACGATTTTTGGCTTACGAAGCGGTGTAGGAACGGAACCCCCGTCATAAACTGAGGACTGCCTGTACTTTGAAAAAAGGCTTGGAAGAACCCAAGAGCGTCAGAGACAATAAAACTTGCTAATGAGACAAACAGGTTTGTTTTATTGTCTATCCCTCTCTCTCCTTGCCTAGAGAGAAGGGGGGGACATGCATTCAAACCATCTAAGTATGATGAAGGACAGGATGCCCTTGTCATGTGGTCACCCACAAACTCGTCTGTCCAGCACGTGATGGCTCTCTACCTGTTTCTTTGTCTAAAGAGGGAGACAGGTAAAAGAGAGATGGGAGGATACCAGTCACTCACATCCCTTCTGTCCCACTTACCGAACACCTTAGATGAGATGCACGTGTCCCCTAAGGGAGCCAGATGAACCACACAACTTGTTGGGCAGCCACCACTAAGTCCAAGGAAAAGTGTGTCCATAGACTTATGGGCAAGTCCTGAAGATAATAAAAGATAAATGTGGTCTGGTATGACCACATACCTGTCTGCATTGTCTGCTGAACCAACAGGTTCTTCCGGAATGCAAGGGCCAGGGCAATGCCCCTAACTTCATGATCTCTCTCCAGGCCCAAACTCCCATTTAACTTGTCTCACGAAGCTCAAAAGAGGGTGTGCTCTTGGACACCTCTTCCGTGGCCAAGCCAGTACCAACGAAGAGGCATCAACACTCAGGCCTGAGATGCCGAGTTTTCTGAAGGTAGTACCACAGCGCTCTAATTGGACAAAGTAGTGTCTAGTTCCGATTATATCCACAAAGTCTTTCTAGAGGGGACTGAAACAGACTTAAATCTGGCATTAAGGACCTACAGATTCTGAGTTTCAGATCCCCTTCCCAAGTGCTAGCATCGAAGGCCACGAAGCTTGCTTACTCACTTTGCCGAGGCTAGGATAAGCAAAGAAACAAAAACAGTCTCAGAGTCAGGACTCTGTCTGACAACCCACTCAATAGCTTGTACGGTGTATGAGCTAGGCTCTTAAAGATGAGAACTGTAACCCACTCAGGGGCCTGAATTCCCCAGGTGAGCAAGACTTCGAAACTTCTCAAAAGTACTGTATAGATCCAGCCCGAGGACAAGAGATCTATTTCCTTCAACCAAAGGAATCGGCCAAGGGCAGCTCTATCGCCCTTAATGGCCAAGACAAAGAGAAGTTTCTCATGACAGAAAAGGGTGAGAAATCCCACTATCTGCTGCACAGAAGCTCTGACTGGGGAGATACCCTGTTGACTACACCAACTACAGAACACGGTTCATTTCCCCTGGTACACAGCTGCTGAATATTCTGCATTAATCCAGGCTGAGCAGGTTGTTCCAGTTGAGACAGGGACTTCTGTGCTACCTCTCTGAGCCTGCTCATATGAGAATACGAAGGGAAGACTTGCTGCTGCCATGTCTATCAGCATGCTCAGATACTTTGCCCTCTGCTTGGGCGTGAGATCTGACTTCTCGAAGTTGATCACTATGGCCAGGTCACGACAAAACATGAGAAGATGATCTCTGTCTTGAAGCAAGTGTGGCAATGAGCTCACCATGACCAGCCAATCATCCAGGTACCTCAACAGATGTATCCTGTGCAAATGAGCCCAGGCTGAGATCAATGTGAACACCCAAGTGAATGCTTGAGGAGTAGTTCAGAGCCAGAAACAAAGTGCTTTGAACTGGAACACCATCCCCTCAAGGGTAAAGCAGAGGTATTTCTATTGGGACTGATAGATAGGTACAGTATTTGGAAATACACTTCCTTCAAATCTACCAAAAGCATGAAGTTTCCCTCTGATACAATCGAGAACTGAACTAAATGTTTCCATCTTGAAATGGGTCACGCAAATGAACCAGTTCAGTGAAGAGAGGTCGATGACCAGCCTCCAGCAGCATGTAACCTTCTCCACCAGGAACAGGTGGCTGTAAAACCCAAGAGACTGGTCTTTCACAACTTCCACAGCTCCTTTCCACAGTATTGCATTCACCTCTTCCCAAAGGGAGAAATCCTTCTGTGAGCTGGGAATGTAAACTGTATTTAAAACTGGACCATATCAAGGGTGAGGGATGGCGAAGACCTGAGGGGTAGTAGATACCCTACCTGAAGGACATTAACTACCTAGGTCTCCACTCCATGCTGCTGCAAAGCTACCCAAGGGCTTGACAGACAACCCCCTCCCAGCGAGGGCTGACAAGGGGAGAGTGATCACGCCCTCTCAGGCGTGTACTTCGGCTGTCCTTCCAACGCACTCCAGTCTTCTTCGAGGCCATGGCCTCTACACATGAAGAAGACTGTGTGGGGGACCTCCCCAAAGCTTCTCCAGGTGATTGGACAGTTACATCTGAGCAGAACAATGGCCACGTACTCAGGCAAGCACTGGCAGGGGGTGAGGCAGCACCTGAATGCTTAGCATTCATTTTCTCTCTCTTAGAAGAACCTACACCAGCCATGGACTGGTAGAGGTGACTCGGGGTTTCGAAGAGACCCAAGTACCTGGGGTGACATGGGTCTTCCTTGGAGGTCCATGTTGCTGGAGCTTCCAAGTCATGTGAGGCACGATCCTTGGTTGATCTCTCTACCCAAGTGTCTGGAGAGACTTGAGCAGAGGTAGGCTCTAGACTAGTCCAGGAAGGTGTCCTCCTGGAACTAGTATTGGTGACATGGGTTTTCTTGGAGGCCCACGCACCTGGTGCTCCCGAGTCTTGGCAAGACCCACGGCACAGCCCGCGAGTCTGAAGACCGGCGAGAGCACCTAAGAGATACCTCTGCCTCTTCTGTGGAAAGAAGCAGGCCTTCAGAAGCCCCTGGACAGGACTTCTTCCAGTGGGGAGAAGCCACCTTCTTCCTCAGCTTGTCAGCTTTGGAAGAAGGAGAGGGGGAGGCGGCAGAAAACAATGACAATAAATAAAGATGATGAAGACACCTTATGGCTCCCTCTTCTTCAACTTCTTGCCATATGCCTTCTTCATTAGGGAGTGCAAGAGAGCATCCCACAATGGAGGGGCACGGATGATGGGCATCAAGATAGAAGGAACCACTGCCATAGCAGTGGTTCTCAAACCAGTTGACATGGTTACTGTGGAAGTAGTCACAGCGACCAAAGCAGCAGTTACTGGAGGGGCTTGAGAGGCCCTCAGATGGCTGAGCAAGCCCCGCACCGAAGGCACACCCAAGAGACCCAGACAGTGCCAAGTCTCTTGAAGCTCCTCAGTCTCTCCAACACCTGCAAAAGTTGGGTCAGTAGGGAAAACCTCTCTTCGCTCCAAAGGGGATTCCTCACCCTCCGAATGAACAGAGACCACCGAACAGAGATTGTCCTGGTCCCCTGTAAATCTTTTCCTTGCCTAACTCGTCCAAACTGCAACAGTCTTGCAATCCACCCACCTGTTCACGTTCCTCTTCCTGTATAATCCAGCTTAAGACCACAAAAAAAAAATGACTTACAACCAGTGACCTAACAAAGAGAGCTCTCTATACCAGTCCACACCAAAAAGCATCGCTGGTTCAAACTTCATTGTTTACATTTTTCACTTTCCTGCGGCTGTTATATTGAGTCCTATGACATCACTTCCTATGATGTCACAACACAAACAGCTTCACTTCAAAATATAAAGAATGTTTTGTTATAAAAATCACAATTTTGAAAGTGAATTGTATTTTTCCTAACTATACAAACCTGAGGTCCTTTACATTAGGGAGAAATTACTTACGGCGAAGCTGGACACGTCCATTAAACTCTTGAACAAGGTGGTTAGGCAGTAACTACCGTCATGTATGCGGGAATACCAGGCTGCCTGGATGTAAAAATTCCAGTTTGCCTTTCAGTCCAGGTTCAGATTGAGGGGTGGCATAAGACAGACATAAAATGTAATGTAAAGGATCTTAGGTTTGTTTAGTTAGGAAAAATACAATTTACTTTAAAAAATTGTGATTTGTTCCGACATGATATACAAACCATCGGTCCTTTACATTAGGAAGACTCACTGGTTGGAGGGAGGAATGACGTCACTATTCTTGAGGGGCCAGGCAGAGATAATGGGGCCGGGAAGCCAGGAGGCAACGGCACGGTATGGAGCATGACAGGAGTGGCAGACACCTGGGTGCCCAGGTGCAAGGCCACCCCTTCACAGGCAGCTTGCCGAATGATGTCATGGTGACGGTAGTGGTAGTGGTGGATGTGGTGGCTGTGTGGGTTGTTACCGGAGCCCCTGACAGATGGGACACCAGACCCTCCAGTGGTAGAACGCTAGGAAGACCCAGGTGCAGCCAGGTAGAAGTGAGGTCAGATAGCTGGCTAATGAGGGAAGCTTCCACCGCCAAGCCTGAGGAAAAAGTCGGGTCAAATACGGAAGCCTCTACTTGTTCCGGGGAAAAAATTCACCCCCGGGAACGAGGGGAGGCCCCAGAGAGGATGTCCTGATCGTCTGCTCCCCCACAGCCTTCCACACCCGACGAAACAAATGAGGAAGGGGAGGGGGAGTCCTCACCCAAGGGAGAGGCAACAAGAAGGGGAAGCTTGCCGGGAGGGAGAAACGATCCCAACGGGTCAGCCACCAAGGGAGTCGTCGGGGGTGTATAACCCTCAGACACCGCCTTGGCGGGCTTCCTTCGGTACTGTCTCCTTCCCTTAAACTTCGCCCACTGCTTGGCAGACCAGGAGCAACACTCGGTACAAGGAGAAGCGCGTGAACACACACATCCTCTGCAGGTGGGGCAGGGGGTGTGTGGGTCCATATCCACGCTAGAATGAAAAGTATTACATTTCTTCCCTCCCACCCCAGGACACACAAGCTGGGGGAAGGAGGGCCTATGGGATTTGTCCACATTCATGTTGATAACAACAATCTAAAAGAAGAAAGATCCCACCATGAAAAACAGCTCATAGGCGGTCAGGGCAGAGAATGAGAAAACATGTTTGTAGTGCACGACAGCTGAAAGCAAACTGGAATGTTTACATTAGGGCAGGTGGTACTCGTGCCTCCCGGACGGTAGTTAACTGCCTAACCACCTTGTTTGAAAGTTCAACGGCCATTTCCTGCTCCGCTGAAAGTAATTTCTAATGTAGAGAACCGGCAGTTTGTATATCGTGTCGGAACAACTCAAGTTTAATCAATAGTAAAAGTTGAGCATAATGAAAGATGTCTGGGCTTGACGGCAGCCAGAGGCAAAGTGGAGCGCAGACCGACAGTTGGCAGGGCTTCCACTGCCTGTTGATAGTTGACTACCTTGTCAGTAAGTTTGAATGGCGATTCCAGCTCACGTTCGCGAACTAAATCCTACATGAAGAATGAAGGTGTGTTTTTGTGTAAGAACAATTCAAGTAAAGCTGAGTTGTGATGTCCATTAAAGGTGAACTGTGTTAGCAAAACTCAGACTCTTTAACAATGCACACAGTAACCTGGGTATGATCTGTCACCCAAAGTGAGGCTAAGGTGGGTTAGGATTCATCTGGGTATTTCACTTAACATTTATGGAACACTACACTCCATTATGTTCCCATGCTTCCTTGTATTTATCTAGTTTGTTTTTCCATGGCCCTAAATCATCACTTTTTCAGTGTGTATCCCCATTATTAACAGATTATAACTAGTGTTACAGATGTCAAAAGCACATAAGAAACTATAAAGATTTACATTCATACTAGACTAATTTACATTAATTAATTTACAACCTAATTTAATTTGTATTTAATAATTACTGTATTATACCAAAAGTTTAATGACCAAACACCAATGGTCTCTGAGATAGAGCCTAGGGTAGAACAGGGTAGTTGAACTTGATTTGGGACTAACTTAGGCCTTACCCTATACAGGCCTAGCCTAAGCATACCTTACCTAGGTTACCTAAGTTAAGCAACCTGGATAAGTTAAGTTCTGGACAACATAATTATTCCTAGAATAACATTTTAATCTACTAGACAAGGATAGGCTAGTCCCTGAGTAAATAAGGTAATGCAGCCAACGCTATCGCTAAGCTATGCGGGCTGGCCCAAGTTACAGAATCTAATTTCACTAGGCTACTCATCTAGCCTATATTCCATTGCCTAAACCTGTCTGTGATTATCTTCTGCCAAAGTTAATGACACATAATAAATTATATACTTATGCTCCATACCACTATTCCGGAAGGTGGTAGGCTAGATCCTGTTGAGAGCAAGCCGAAACATTTGACAGTTCCAGGGTTTGTTTATTTTGTTTTAGTGGCTCTTCAACTTCTTCGTCCTGTTTTTGTCATGTCGGCAGACCCATCAAGATACTTGATATTTCATTGTTTGGTGGAAGGGGAAATTAAGATAGATAACTATTTAAACAGGAAAAGGAATGGTGAAAATGTGCCTGTAAGTGGTGGTGAAATGAGGAAATAAGAAAGCTGGTGGAGAGAAAAGGAATTGTTTGCGGTACAATTGCGAGACAGAAAAGATCTTGCAAAGGAACGAGAGAGAAAAAAGGCACGTAATAAAAAAGGATGACAGTGGGGGGAGAAAGTAACAGTCGCCTACTTTTTGGAGGCTAAAAGTTATACTTCAGGGTAGCAAACGTAGAGAGATCTTGAAATAAACAAAGTATATAGAGATATATGCTATTAGAAGTGGATGCAGTCCTGGGTTGGTGTGCTTGTTAGGGAATAATACACACAGGAATCTTGGAGTAGCTGATTTATTTCCGGTTGGTTAGTTGATATTAAACTGGCTTTATGCCACCACGTCCCCTTGCTCACAGAGCAGCCCGTAATTTATTCCCGGGATCTGACACGATTTTAATATGCCATGCGGGCGGTAATCTGGTGCTCAATCTATATTTTGTTGCTCATAAACATATCTTACTTTTATGTTGGTGTAAACATTGGATAAACATTTTTTATTGAGTGAGCCTTTTACCCCGTACCCGGGGCAAAAAGCCCATGGGGGAGGCCTTTTACCCGACAGACTACAGTGGAAGAGGTTTTATAGAAATCATCATTAAATGCAAAAATCATCATTCACTCTTATTTGAAACAAATTAAACTTTCAGTATTTGTAATAATTCGTAATATTAAAATGTTGCAATACAAAAACATCCCTTCTGGTTGGCTAAACTAGATTATAATTTGTAATCTTAACTGCCCAAAAAACATGTTTATGCTTTTCAATATAATTTTCTGTTATTCATTAATCTTCTATGTTTAGCTTATGAATCAAAATAAAACTGTTCATTTGGTTAATTAGTGAAATGACTAAAACAAATAGTTATCAAATAAAGAACATGAAAATTTCCTCTAAAATAAAAAAAAAATCACTTGATTATATTTAGTTTGTTGTCTGAACTGATTTTCACGTCACTGAACTGATGATAACTTACTTTATGGAAACTAATTCCATTAAAATTGCTGGTAAAATTTTACATGAAAAGTAATTCTTCTGAATCACAGTTTTGGCAAATATAAGAAAAAGTCCCCTGGGTGGAATCTTCAGGTGGCCAGTTTCCACGTGACACAAACATCGCCTATTTTTCAGAAGGCTGCGTTTTGCAAAGGGGTCTCCGCAAACTATACAAGATCATTCATCAAACCTCAAAGAAGCAGAGGATGGAGATTTTCTTTTACTTTGTTGCTTTCTTTGCATGTGGGAGAGGCTTCTGTGAACTCAGTCGAATAAAAAGTGAGTTGTAAGGGGGTGAAGTGATTACTTCAGTCTTTTCTGTTTTCCTTTCCCTAATGCGGTTTTGTCTGGACTTTGGTGGGCTGCATAGGTCGTTCAATATCTCTTTTGCATTAACTTCAGTGGAAGCTCCAGGTTTTGAACGGCAAGGAACACTTTGAGATGCTTTCCCTAAGGCGGGTCTTGGGTTCTCTAGTTCATTTGATGGACTAGCACTGAATAGCTTTTCGTTTGAACTAGGACATTCATGTGTGACTAGGTTTTTTTCTACAGAGATAGGACTTCCAAACTCAGGCAGTAGTTCTGATAATTCTCCTGCAACAAAATCTTTGTCAGAAAAGATGTCAGGATTAGAAAAGCCAAAAATCTGTCGCTCTGAAACCATTGTAAAGGCGTCAAACGCCTCTTCATTGCTGCATTAATCACGCCATGTATATTACCTGTTATTATTTCATATTTTTTATGTATCTCTCCATACGCATTATTGTCCGGCCTTTCCGCCGATGTACGTAACTACTTTGTACGTTCATTGTAACGCAAATTATTCTCATTTATATGTCATCTAACAAACGCAAATTCTTGTCCAAATGCGTGACATGGGAATCCGCAGGTCGGTCACTTCCTTTCCGTCTGCATTCCTCAATGTATACTGGTTTCCGAGAAATAAATCAGTCATACCCAGACCTGTCTTCTAGAACCTCACACCATCAATAGTCTTTTCAAGGGAAGTTTTTTTGCTGAATACAGTTGCATATATTCCTACAACTTCCTATTGGTTGATTCGCCTTCCTGCATTTGCGACTATCCATCTGCTGCTCTATTGTAGGCAGCCTTCGAAGATTTCAAATAAAAAACATCTACAGGTTGTAGTTTCCGTGTGCAATGAGGTGGTAAAGCTATTGTAACAATGTGCATTTTCTCGTGCAGCTCTCTAGCAGCCAATGTTTTGTGAGCATCATGTCCATCTGATATTACAATGTGTTTGTTTTGTTGAGAATGTAAGAGCCCGACACTGTCTCTTCCAAACACGTGTGTGTTCGTGTGTTCGTCAATCGTCATCATCGGAGAAGACAGGACAAAACAGGAGCGTCTCGTTTTCTTTTCTACAGGAACGCGATTTCAGCCATACAATATTTCCGTCTGTTTCTCCCTAAGCATTGTTGTCTTGATGTGTGTACAATCACACTACTTGCATTGCCATGCAAGCATTCTAATCATGTACTCATAATGTTCCAACGAATCTTCTGTATCAAACTGTATGTGTTTCTGTTTGTGAAGACGCCAAATGTCTCTCCATTTCACATATATTATGCTACTGCATTGTATCCATTAATCTGTCTTGAATCTACAGCAATTGGCCTGTGTAGAATTTCCTGGCTTTTCCATTGATGTATATTTCATCACTGAATGTTAATTATGTCTCTTGATATCGCCATCTGTTTGTCTACCGACAAACACAGATGCCCGAGCCTGTACCTCTGTTTTTACCTGCCTGTGTGTAGACGCTACCTTACCGCTCGCACGCTTCAATAATATCTTCGAAGATTCTGTACATTTATCTCAGTAAGGAACAACCAATAAACCAGTAAACACCCAGCCAGTATGTCACTCAATCCCCAGTCTTTACAAGAAGGCTCAACATGTGACACGAAGTGCTGAAACCATTCTAGGAAACAATCAGCGTCAGTCCATCCATTTCCTGTGCACTGGGCAATGGATCTAGGTGGGCTGCCATCCATTACTGTGACATGCTTTTTCACTCAAATTTGAACATTGGAGGAAGAAATGCCCCACTTGCATTCACTGCACTTAACACTGATGTTGTCTGACCTCGTTCTCCACTTGTAACACGTCCTACCGCTTTGACTCCCTTTGTTGCCACAATATCAATTGGACCTCTGGATGTCTGTGATACCTGTTTAATCCATATTCCTCACATTCCTTGGGCCATTATTGTTTCCCAATAAAATCTGATGGTATAGGCTACCTTAAAATAAGAAGACACCTGAGAACGATTAAAACCACCTGGTCTCTCTGTGCTTGTTGCCCTCGGTTTTTGTGTGGATAGCTGAGAGGTTCTCTTCAAGAAAGCATTTAGCCAGTCTTTCACAGCCATTTTAGACTTTTTGCAGAAATGTTAAGGGACTTTCATTTTTTCTGGAATTTCAAATGCAAGTCGCCTTACATCTGTTGCCGTTAAGTCAAACAGGGCCCTCTCCATTTCTTGTATTTGGCTTATTATTAACATCTCAATTTGTGCATTTTGCCTAAAATCCCAAGTGCATTATTTCCAGGACATTTCACTTTTCCATCTCGGATTCGCCTTAGAGTTTACAAGGAATGTTATCTCTCCTGATACAGATTTTGAGGGGTGCCCTCCACTAATTTATTGAACGACAGACCTGAGAGCATTTTCTCCATAGGATGCACATAGCTATTCTAAAAAAATCAGATCATTCCAACAGAGACTGTAGTGTCAGCTGTTTCCATTTAAAAATGAGGTAAAATGCCATCTGCGGGGGAAAAAGCCTGCTACTAGGCTTCTGGCCCCATTGGCTGGGGATTTTTACCCCAAAGTCTATATAAAAACAAAATCAAAAGTGGTCTACTTGCATTATGAAATGAAAGATTAAAATCAATCTCATTTTACTCTCATATCCTCAAAAGATATGTAAAAATCCACAGGGACTACAAACCAACAACAACATTTTCCTAAAATGCTGGTAACATCATACAAAACTTATCTGAAAAGTGTTTAAAACCAAAAATTTGGCCCCAAGCTGACAAAACGGCTCGGATGTTTATATGATTTGGTCACACTTCTGAGTACACATGACGCAGCTTACCTAATCATCAATATGGGTGCAAACGCAAAGAAATCCACGAATACCTTAGGGAGAAAATGTGTGTGTGTGTGTGAGAGAGAGAGAGAGAGGAGGAGAGAATCACAACAGGTGTTAAGAAAGCTCGTGGTGGAAGTGGTCATTTAGTTTTGTAATTTAATGCGATTAGAACATGCATTCAAAGATAAAAATATACAATTTGATTCACAGTCTGGAATGATTTCACTTTAGATCGTCGCAGCTCTTGGAAGCGGTCTGGCAGAGATTCGGTTTACACCAGTCATTTTCTTCTGTGCCGGCTTCTCACTCTAAAGCTCTGTGTTCCCTCTTGTACTAGAGATGACTGGGATTGTGAGATAAGATGCCTTCTGTTTGTCTGCTGCTGTTGTGTGTCAGTTGTCTCTTGTATACCCTTGCGTTACTAGATGTAGGTAGTAAATAATCCTAGTAACTTCGAGCAGTTTGGAAAATCATGAATGTAAACATTATGTAGAACCTGTTAGAAAATTATACCAACTCACATTTAAGCGTAATTACAATTTAGTAAAACTTTACCAGTTCTTTATCTATAATATTTTTTGCAAACTGAACTCATAAAGGAAATTAACTTATACTATGCCAGTACTTTTGGAACGTAAGAGAAAATTTCAGTTTTTATTCATTTTCGACACTGCGACAGAAAACATCTTGATTATACAGATTACGTAGAACATCCAAGCAAATGTACCAGCGTGCTTTGAAGCGCAGTAATAAGTTAATGAAATCTCACTAATTATTTTTCAATAACATTTCTGCAAACTGAACTTATTTATGATATCAACTTATACCGCATCAGTACTTCTGGAACATAAGAGAAAATCTCATTTTTATTTTTTTTTTGACACTGCAGCAGAAAACAGTGCTAAGGGGAACTATACAAAGATAAATGATGAGTTTATAGATTACGTTTTGACAACACACCCCATCTTTCAGTAATTAATCTAGTATATATATATATATATATATATATATATATATATATATATATATATATATATATATATATATATATATATATATATATATATATATATATATATATATATATATATATAAATATATATATATATATATATATATATATATATATATATATATATATATATATATATATATATATGTGTGTGTGTATATATACACATACACACACATGTGTGTGTGTACATATATATATATATATATATATATATATATATATATATATATATATATATGTATGTGTATATACACACACACACACACACATATATATATATATATATATATATATATATATATATATATACAATTTCAATTTAGCCTGTTGAGGTAATCTGCACTCATTCTTCTTGAGTTTCCTGCTTGCATACAGCAAACTAAAATATTCCGTTAGCAAGTTCTTGCGGTTGTTTGCTTCCTAGGTGCCTCCATCCTCACTCTAAAAGTCCTGTTGAAATCTGATACTCATAGTATCAGTGCATTTCCTAAAGCTTGGTTCCACTCCATAAATTGCCCTTGGTTGGGGTTCCTTCCACCCCACTGTGTTCGGTCGTTCCTTCTTCACTAGGTCGGTCAATAGCACTGCTAGGCTTGTATAGTTTTTCATAAACTTCCAGAAGTAGCCTGTCAAATGTAGGAATGCTGTAACTTGGTTCTTGGCGGTCTTGTGTCCTGGGTATTCAACTTCAGTTCATCCAAGGTGATCCTATTGCATCTGATCTTGTGTCAAGGAATTTCACTTCACTTAGGCCGATGTAACATTTGGAAGGTTGGATAGTCAGTCCTGCTTCCCTCACTTTCTGGAATATGTCCTTGAGTCCTCGATGTATTCTTTTTTGACACAGGTGAGTCAACACATCGTCCACAAGAAAGTAAGTGTTCTTGGCTCCAGCTGGCATCTTCCTCATCATCCTATTAATGTACTGTACCTGCATAGTCATTAATCCAGAGAGCTTCCTTTTGAACTGGTAACATCGGGGTAACTGATTAATTGATGAAAGAGAGACCAAACAATTACAAATATAGTCAGTCATAATGTGCCAACTGTTCTATCAATAACCAGTAATAAAGCCAGACATAAAAATGCAACCGAAAGGAAACATGATAATGCACACCAAAATCTCTTGAAGTAATTACACTTCTCTCACTTCCCTCTATTGTAGCCAGTTAGAATTTTCATGTGATGAGTTTTCATTTCTTCACCAACTGTAGTCCATGTGATTAACCACCGCCTTAACCTTACCTTCGAACAGCTCTCTCCACTCCAACATCAGCTTCTTTGCCTCTGTGGGTAATTACATTAATGCTTTCTGTCCTATCTTGCACAGACAGTCTCTGGTCCTCTTGTTGTAGTGATGCTCCTGGCAACTTTTTGGCACATAAAGGATCTCTTTGGCTAGTCGACAGGTCTATTACAGGTAATTCCTTAATTCCAACATGTAATGATAGGTAAAGTGCGCTTCATCTTCACTATTTCTGGTCCATAATTCCTTGAGAATCTGCATCAATCCCCTCATGATCCTTCCATATTGTAGCTGAAACAGTGAATATCCAGTGCTTGATTGTGGTCCACTCGTTAGACAAACAGGGTCACTGGTAGATACCAGTCTTAACCATTTGGTCTCTCCTGGCACATCTACAGCATAGATTTCAGCACACTGTTGATTTTTTTGCAAATCCTTTGCATCTTAGATTATATAAACAGCTGGTTGGTGTTCACCAGATGGCTCACATTCTTCATCATCTTGGAACTAAACTGGTCACTGAGCATCCCCTGCTGAAAACTTCAATCGTGCCTCTGATACTCACTTGGTTTCTGCATTTAGAAATGGCTACTACCTCTGGTTACCTTGTAGTGAAGTCCACCACTGTCACTATGCACCAGTTTTCCTTCTTCAGCAATAGCAACATAAGACCAATCAGGCCTACAGCTACTCTGTTGAATGGCTCTTCCATCAGTGACATCTTTCTCAGTGGTATCTTGCTGGTATAACCTCTTGGTGCTGTCTTCTGGCAAATGTTGCAAGACCTGCAAAACCTGGGGACAAATACAACCATGCCATGCCAATGAAAACTTCAAGTTATACAGCTGACCATCTTCTCAGTACCAATATGATAACAGACAATAGTCTCATGGGCCAGGTTCATTATTTGGGCATGATACAGTATATGTTCGGTACTAGGATTTCATACCCTACCTCAGCTACCCTAACCTGGAAAATACAATATAAAATGTCATTAATTACTTTAACCTTTGGTTCCTTCACTATTGTTCTGTAATGTCAGTTTGACTCTCGCCCATTGGTTGGCTACTCTAGAATCCTTCTGTTGGGCTTCTTGCAGCTGTTCTGCTCATACATCTGGGATTCCAGAAGCTACTACCAGTGGCTTAAGGCTGTGTTTTAGTTTTCTGTAAAAGAAAACTATTGCGCTGGCTTTGTCTGTCCGTCCGCACTTTATTCTGTCTACATTTTTTCTGTCCGCCCTCAGATCTTAAAAACTACTGAGGCTAGAGGGCTGCAAATTGGTATGCTGATCATCCACCCTCTAATCATCAAACATACCAAATTCCATCCCTCTAGTCTCAGTAATTTTGATTTTATTTAAGGTTAAATTTAGCCATAAGTGTGCTTAGGCAACGATATAGAATAGGCCACCACCGTTCCGTGGTTAAAAATTCATGGGCCGCGGCTTATACAGCATTATACCAAGACCACTGAAAGATAGATCTATTTCGGTGGCCTTGATGATAAGCTGTAGCGGCTGTACAGAAAACTGGATTGTGCCGAAGAGACTTCGGTGCACTTTTTACTTGTTCCTTACTGGATTTACTTTCTAGTCACAACTGCTGCTGTCTTGGTACTAACCTTTTCCAAAGCATCCCTGCATCATCACTTTCCTCTGGTTCATCCCTTTCGTTCACTGCCCTTACAGCTTTCTCGACCATTTCAGCCTCAGCCATAATACTTTCTTTGAGGTCCTGTGTACCTGGAATGTTTCCAAGAATAAGGCCATAGATAGGGTTACCTAAGCACAGAGTACTTAGCTCTCTCTCATAGTACAGAGTGTTTACATAAATCTTTGTAACTGGACATCTATGGAAACTCCTATTAGTGAGTACACAGACCCATTTCTTACCAGTAAGCTGGTCTTCAGTTACCAACCTTCCATGTACAGTCGCTCTGGAAAGTTCTAGCACACTTTTCAGTGAATTTCTTTCACAAAAAGATATTTTTTCCTTTTTAAAATCACATAGAAACCAAACTTTACAGTCAGAATAAGATTAATGTGCATACAAACAATGTAATATATGAAACAGGCAGAAAAACAACATGAATTAACGAAATTTAATGAAACAATTGGAAACCCAAAACTATTGTTCGGTGAAATTACAGGACTGAAGTACGGAGCAAGTTGATCTTGAAAATCTCAATAACTGTGAACAATTACTTTTACTGTTACATTCGAATGTTTATTTTGACTCAAATAATTAAATTAATGTCAATATCTAGACATATTCGTTCCAATAAAAAACAAGTAGAAATTCGCTGAAGTTTCTTCGGAGCAATCGAGTTTTCCATACAGCGCAAAATGCCGCATGAACTCCCAGCTATGGCCCATGAAACTCTCAGCCGGCCTAGGTGGTCTGTGTTGTTGCGTTGCCAGACGCACGATTATGGCTAACTTTAACCTTAAATTATATAAAACGAAACAAGCAAAAACTTCACTGAAATTTCTTCGGCGCAATCGAGTTTTCCGTACATTGTATAACCAAGGCCACCGAAAATAGATCTATCCTTCGGTGGTCTTGGTATAATGCTGCATGAGCCGCGGCCCAAGAAATTTTAACCACAGGGCGGTGGTGGCCTATCCTAGATTGTTGCCAGAAGCACGATTATGGTTAACTTTAACCTTAAATAAAATACAAAACTACTGAGGCTAGCGGGCTGCAATTTGGTATGTTTGATGATTGTAGAGTGGATGATTAATATACCAATTTTCAGCCCTCTAGCCTCAGTGGTTTTTAAAATTTGAGGGCGGACAGAAAAAAGTGCAGACGGACAAACAAAGTCGGCACAACAGTTTTCTTTTCATAAAACTATAAGGAATAATATTTCCTCCGTATATGAGTGACACTGATCGTCCTGACGTCACTTATCGCGCGTGCGGGAAAACAAACCATTTAACGTAAACCAGTAGACTGTCAACTTTTTCAAGATGAATTTTAGTTTTTTTTTTTTTATCCTAAGTCCATTATAATACTCATATTGCTTTATTTCATTATGTTCCGTTCATAAGAATGGAGGCCTTATTGTCATAACGTCTTTTATTATTGGGAATTTATATCATTATAGGTCTATTATAAAGATTAAAGCTATATACTTCTCTTTATAGGCCTATTATAAAAATGATACTATATCATTATAGGATTCAGTAATAAGGATTTGTTCTTTATATCACTATAGACCTATCATATGAATTAGATATTCGTATCAGTACAGGTCTATTGTATGAATCAACGCTTTATTTCATTATAAAGCCATTATATTCAGAATATATTTTAGAGATACTTTGTTTTATTCTAGTATGTCTTACCTTTGATAATGATCCATCTATACTTCACACAGATGTTTAATGTAAGTTATATGAATACTTGTTGATCTATACCCATTTTCTTCTTCATCATCTTAATTATAATTTTCATCTTTTACAATCGTTTTATCATTTACAGCTCCTATCTTGAAAACATCCAACCTTCACAGAAGAGCGGGATTATTGTAGCAGCCCTATGGGATGGATGGCTGCCGGTGATCCAGGGGAACTTATAGAAACTGACGCACGAATGAGCACTTCCCAGTATATTAGCATTCTGGAGGAAGTTTTGGTGTCATCAGTGAGAGCACTGCTATTCCGCAAACCAGAACCAATTATGTAGTCATGGGCAACTCTTCTGTCCATAATGCCCAAACTGTAAAAGAATGGTTCAGAGAACATCCACATGTAATCAGAATCGAATGGCCAGCAAAGTCACCTGACTTAAATGCCACTGAAAGTATTTGGGGTTACATAACTAAAAAGGGGATGCAAGTAATACCAAGACCAAGAATCACGTAATAAGACTCGCCAAGTCAGTCTTGGAGTCACTTAATCCATTTTGGAACGAAATAAACATTTGTGAAATGCAGGAGTTCAATGTCTAAGAGAGTATATGTTGTCAGTATGTGTTTAATTTTACGTAAATTAATTTGTTTTGAATAAGCCACTTTGGCAGTAATTATTCTTTGGAAACGTAATGACCCTGTTTCCTCCTCCCCGACATTTCTGACTTGTTGTATAGTTTTAATTACAATGAGCTTGTTTCATTTTCACGTTTGGTTTTGGCTTCTCATCCGGAGCTGTATTCGGCGCTGTCTCACGAGGACTGAGAGAGTTGTTTTCTGGACCTTTAGCATTGTGTGAGCCTGCCTTATTCTTGATTGATTTTGAATTATCTCTGGATTACGATACCTGCCTTTCATCAGTTGCTGCTGCTTTGGGAGATTGATTTATTCTTCAGTCTACGCCCTTGGTCCAGTAACTCTGCCAAGGGGACCTCTCTGCCAACTGGTAAGGTGTGATTGCCTGTCGGACGGCCGTGTCCGTTGATCGTCTTGCGACGTTAAAGTGATTCTATCTCCTGTCTACGCCCTTGGTTCAGTAATACTGCCTAGGGGACCTCTCTTACGTTTGGTAAGGTCTCGAGTATATATATATTATGCCCCTCGACCCGTGATTTGAAGGCTGCGTTTGCCTCTTCTACTGTTTACAGCTCACTTAAGGGAAGTAGTTTTTTTTTTTTATAAACATTTAGTCTGTATTAAGTTAGGTTATTCTGTCTTTTCGACACCCTATTACTTTCAGGGCCCTCTCTTTAAAGTGTAATTGTATAGCCTATCTTAATTTGGTGTAAGAGTGTTTGTTATTCGATGTTTTCAGTGTGTGGTTGATTTTTGTGTTCATTTAATGTATTTTGTAAGAGGCTCAGTGGTCATTTCTTTCTAAAAAGTTTGTATTAAATATTAAGGTTTTATTTTCAGCTTTACTTATCCTCCTTGATTCCATCTCTGTACACTCTGTTGCATGCCATTCCACCTATTGTGGACTTGGTCGTTAGTGACTTTATTTGTATTTTAAGAGACTTGTGTATGTTTGATGGGCATCCCCATAACAATGTTAATTGACAATAGGGGTTCATACTTGAGGGGGACACACGGATCTTTAAATTCTATTATATTTATAGTTTGTCGCAGCAATGCTGAGCAAACAAATACATATTATTATGGCAAAACAATGGGAATTTATTTTAAGAGCAGCAAGCAGCACAGCTTACACACCACCAAGTGCTCTCTTTCTCTTTTCTTCTCTCTCTCTCTCTATTATAGTATTAACATCTGCTAAAACAACATAGAACAATTTATGAGACTATAATTTTCTTTTGTATAGCTTCCACCAGCACTGTCTCTATTGCAATGTTCAAAGAAAGTAAAAGATGACATTTACTCTTACACTCCAGAAGTACTGACATAGTATAAGTTAATTTCATGCATACGTTCAGTTTACATAAATGTTTATAAATAAAGAATTAGTGAAGTATCACCAAACTGTAATTAGACTTAAAAATACATTGGAAGGATTTTCTTAGAGGTTTTACATAGATTACGTAACATCTGTATGCGGTAATGAAAATGCATACAGGAATCATCTAGAATTGGAGCAACTATATACTGTTGCTTAGGAGGAGGAGAAGACAGACAGACAGCAGCAGAGCAGACACACAGAAGGCATCCTATCTCACAACTCCAGTCATCTCAGGTAGAAAAGAGAACACAGTTTCATTTAGAGCAATTTAGTTTAGAGGAACCTGAGAGTGAAGACCCATTATAGAAGGAAACAATGTAATATATTTTTATGTTTTTTTTGGACAATCTGGTTTTGAGATAGTCTCTATGAGACAGGTAGCAACATTTACAGATAATTGAGCCTTGTGATTCTGACTTTGTGGGTCCAGTGAAACATAAAACAAGAGAAAAGGAGGAATTTCCTATGAGCGTAATGCTCTTACTTCTGAAGGGAAATATTATGTGAATACGTGGGTAAACTAAAAGGAGTATATTTGCATAAAAGACATTAGTACGGGAAGGAGAAATGCAATTAAATTATTGATCCTGAAGGGAATTCCTACGGGATGAATGAAATTGGGGATTCCAGGCACAATCCGAGAAGATTCCACGATATAGGTTCCCTCTGAAATGAGAGATACACAGATTATACGCCAGTAATGGAAATAGACAAAAGGATAATGAATTCGAAGCTGCACTGAGGGTGCCAATGGTGCCTTGACGAGTTAATAATGGATTAGTACTGAGAACAGACACTCGAATAGCACGGGTGGAATTGAACAAAAGATTCTGTGATTAATTGCACTCAAATTTAGTAAATTTAACGAGGACAAAGCGTGACTGAAAGGACGTCTTTACAGAGCACTTTATCGTAAGAGAAATGGTTCCAGTGAAGAAGGCGGCATGTGGTTGACTCCCAATTTACAAGGGCGAAGGCGTTGATCTTCCACTTGGTAGGATGTAGGGGCGCCGACGGCACGGACAACACGTGGGTGACTTCACGAAGCGCCAGGTAATGGAGTGGGTGGCCCTCGTGTTAGGATTAGGCCAGCAGCGAAGGGAACACGTGGTTGGCGGTCGAAGTGCACGAAGGTAAAAGCATACTTTGAGGGCCATGTGGTTAGATGGAGAAAGGATGAGCTAAGGGCATCGTTCTGCGAGGGACATGGTCCTCCGTGTGGGGGTGGTGAGTGCGTTCGTTGAGTTGCTACGCCATATCGTCCCACGAGTCTCTGAGAGCGGGCCCTTGCTGAATTCAAGTTTGTTATTAGTTAAATAAAATGTTTTCCTGGCTCTTTTGTTCATTATTATTCCAATCACCATCAGAACGTTAAATTCTCTGTTTTTTCTGGAATGTTCTTAAGGGCTTTATGTGTTTGTAGCCTGCAAGTCATTGATGCTGAGATCAAAACTATTTATGATATTGCTTTGAAACTTAAATACCCAAGGACCTTTGTAGATGTAGCATGGAAAAGAGCCAGGAAAACATTTTATTTAACTAATAACAAACTTGAATTCAGCAAGCATAATATTATCAAATTACCGTATGATGAAAGGTTTTTTACAAATTCCTAGAATTTTAAAGCTTTTCAACATAAATGATGTTTTCAGTAATTTTAATGTTAAGAGTTTAGTGATAAAAAATTCTCCTAAAGATGTTTCTGGCTGCATCTATGAAATTCTTTGCAGAAAATGTGATAAAATATATTATGGACAAACTGGAAAACCACTTTCACAACGAATCAAACAACATCAATATTCTGTGAGAACTGGCCAAATATCGAATGCATTATTCGTACATATGAGAGATTTAGATCATCCTATTAACTGGAGTAAAGCAAGACTTTTAGTCCCGTGCAATGACACAGTTAAAAGGAATATCATCGAATCTTGTTTTATTAAGTCAAATAATGAAAGTGTTCTAAATTAAAGTCTTGGTTTATTTAAACTTGATGCTTTAATAATTAAAAAAGTTGTTGATAAATATAAGCAAAATTAATATTAATTTTTATACGTTACTGCAATTTGAATGGGTAAGATTCCGTTTTCCTTATGGTTAAGTATATATTTGGATTAGTTTGTGACCGCGTGATCCTGGATTTGCCGTGGATTGACCTTTTCTTTTTAACCCCTGGCAATTAACCATCTGGTATTCAAGGTTATACATGTTTTTTGGATTTTGTAAGCCTAAACTTTAGTATGTCATTTTGTTTGGTCTTAGGTTCAGTTTGTGACAGCTCGATCCCAGATTATCCTGGATTAACTTTCTGTTTATTACTCTTTGACAATTGACCATCTGGTATTTCTTGTTCTTTTTGTTTACTTTGTGTCTCATTTGTGACTCGACGATGCGTCAATAAACGTGAAAGCGCTTGGTACTGAACTTCTGCCTGTCTTTTTCCTGTGGGATTTGCTTATATATATATATATATATATATATATATATATATATATATATATATATATATATATATATATATATATATATATATATATATATATATATATATATATATATATATTTACGTATTTCCCTGGGTTTATGGTATTTTACAGGTATTTTACAGGCCGGCAACGGAAACTTTATTTAATTGGCCTTGAGTTCTGACTTGTTTAAAGGGAAATCGTAAAAAAAAATAAGAAAAAGGGGAGAATTTAGGAGCTGAAGGCTCTACTTCATAAGGAAATGTTACGTAAACACTTGGGATAAATTAAAGAATTATATTTAGAAAAGCAAGCATTTGAAGGGAAAATGGATAAGTAAATTGACAAAGGGCTTGCAACGCCTGAAGATCCTTCTTCTAGAGTCTTTGATTAAAGGCAAGGCACAGGCCGAAATGAGTCCACTTGGAATGGGTCCCTCTGCAAGAGAGATTTACACATTACGCACCAGTAAAGGAACAATTTACCACAGAAAGAGTCTCGAGTTTGCACTGAGGGTGCCAAAGACTCGAGGAATGAATGACCACTTTACACTCGAACACAGGACATTGGGAATGGCACTGGATAAACTGGCACAAGGACAGAAGTGAAATGCTGGTACTCCAAGCTTTCTAAACGGCAAACTTTCGTGACCGAAAAGTCTTTACTCCACTTTACCTTAGGGGAAGCGGGTCTCTGACAAAATAAGGACGAGGGATGAACACACGTATGGCGGTGCCCTTGAGGATGACTGCAGTCTGGAGTCGGACAGGGATGAAGGGTGATCTCTCAGCAAAGTTACCGCTCGCCCACGTGGAGGACTGTCTCTCGAGGACTCTTACTGAATGTTTTCTGCTCCACAGCTAACTCCCTAACTAACTGCTTCTCTCCCTTTTAAGGCACGCGGCCAGGGGTAGGGGCTGTGTGCAAGCATGAGTCACTGGCCAGGTGGGCAGCGATTCCGTTGCGCCTTCCCGGGTTCCCTGCGGAGGTAAGACAATTCAGGCAGCATAATTTGCCTTTAGAAAGTCCCTTTAAGAAGATTAGTTGGGCTAATCTTCTTAAGGGAGTGGCATAAAATATCCTCCTGGCCCCTGTTATCTGTGTCATCTCAATATCTGTTCCAGGAAAAAAAAAGGGACAGATCGGAATGTTGATAATACGATTGGCCATGCGGTTCTCAATAAACAAAAGGGGTAAATTAGGTTGGGGGGGGGGGGGCGCACTGTGCAAGACGTCTGGGTTATTATAATATATATATATATATATATATATATATATATATATATATATATATATATATATATATATATATATATATATATATATATATATATATACAGTATATATGTATAGTGTATGGCCCGTAGGGAGTAGTGCCATTACTTAAGGGTCTTTGCAGCGTCCCTTTGGCCCCTAGCTGCAATCTCTTTCATTCCTTTTGCTGTACCCCTGATTATATTCTTTCTTTCATCTGACTTTCCACCCTCTCAAACAGTTGTTTCATAGTGCAAGTGCAAGGTTTTCCTCCTGTTACATTGTCAAATCTTCTTACTGTCAATTTCCCTTTCAGCGCTGAATGACCGCATAGGTCTCAGCCTTTGACCTAAATTCTATATTCTGTTCTGTTCTATAATGTGTATGTGTTTCCAAGTGTTCATGAATACATGACATGTAGTGTTTTTGTGATAATCAGCGAACATGCAGGTGGATGGTATTTGCACGCCCAATCATCTGCAAACTCAGCATCCTGTGCTGGGGCGAAAGTCGCCTTGAAGACCTGGAGACAACCGTGGGCGGAAGTGCCCATTAGCATTCTGTATCGAATGTTCTAGAAGCTTCTGTCCAATTTAGATCCGGATATGTGTGCGTCGGGAGAAGGTGTTCGTGTGTGTGTGTGTGTGTTGTAAACAATGGCTCATAGGGTAAGTGTCAAGAGCTTTTGTGAAAAGCCATACATTCGGTTTTGAGAAGCCTGGTGGAAAAGGACTCAAAAGGACTCTGGGATCAGGCTCCCTTGCTGTAATGGTGAGTGTTAAACTTAAACAGTACTTAACGTTTTAGTGGCTATCATTTTATTATTTTTTTAACATGTGGTGCAATGCTGTGAGTGTGAGCTGAGTTGGCTCTAGAATGAATGAGAGATGATTTCTCCCTCTACAGATGTTTCAAGGACAGCCACAGATAGCCATGCAAAGTCAGGCACATGAACGGGACCACTTAAGAGAACTGGTGACAGAGAGACATGAAAAGTTAGAATGGAAAAACACCCAGTGACTGGATGGGGGATGGGAATTAATCCCACACTTTTATTATCATTTTATGACTGATTAATGTGTTTGGGAAGTAGCTCAATAATTTGCTATCATCATATCTTTAATTTAAACTGTCCTGTTATTAGATTTGCAGAATAAACTTTATTTTTATAAACAATTTAATTTACACACACTAGACTAAGTGTAGAACGTTTGAGAGAGAGAAATGCCAGGCCGCTTGAGAGAGAGAGGGAAGACAGTGGTTACCAACACTTCAAAGGTAAGTGTTATCAGTCTGTTTTTTTGTTATAACAGATATTGGTGGCAGCAATAAAGCACTTTTTTTTATACAGTGTTATGAGTTCAAACGGAAGAGTGATGTATGAATGATGTTATAGGATATAGGCACAAGGATACACAACAGAAATAAGATTTCATTTAATGAGCTTTAGGCATAGGTAAGGAGATATGTTGGTAACTTGTTACTGAGCGGGGAAAATTCTGAGCTTGCATTTTTAGTGCAGGCGTTAAACGGTAGCTACTGTCAGTTTAGCTCAATTGGTGTCTTAGTGATAATTATTTATCGAGTGCTTTAGCGCGGGTCTAAACATAATAGTACATTTTTAGTTCCTTATATTAAAGTGCGGATATGATTTCGTGATTGTAGTGGGTGCAGTGATATGAAGGGAATGAGTAAAAGTGAGTTTTTTTATTTTGTTTTTTTTTTATTTCAGTTGTTCAGAAATTTCATTTCTCTCTTTCTGTTTTTTTTTATTGGGTTTATTTTGAATTGAAACATGTCTTTCTTATGTCCATGTGTAAGATGGGTTATACTGTGTTGAGGGGGGAGCATATTGTAATGGGTGGTTTTTCTGCTTAGTGACAAGGGCGGGTCTCTGTCGCGGGGTCAGCAATTATCGCTTGGAGACAAGCAATGGCGATATCAAAGGGTGGATTTTCCTTCTGAGATTTTTTTTTTCTTTCTTGCTGGGCGATCTCGGGGGTCAGCCTTGAAAACATATGACATTGCTGATCAATTGATCGTGGATGTCAGTGGAGCGTGTATAAGAAGTGATTTCTTTCCTTAGGGTACATGCTTTTAAGATCAGGCCGATTTTATCGGGGGGCCAAGGGTATTTTTGGTTTAGACAGAAATAAGATGGAAGTCATCAAAATGTCAGACGGGAAGCAGTAGATACGACGTTGATTCATAGGATTACGATGTTTACGACACTTATTCAACCCTTTGCGGGTTGGGTAAATGGTGGTTTGAGACAACCAGTGGAGAATTTTATTGAAAATGTTGACAATCACGTAAATGCCAAAAAAATCACAGATGATACAGATGTATTTAATGAAGCTAAGGGGTTTCTGGCTTTGGATGTTGGAGACATTGGAAAACGCTGTCGGAGTTTTGAATTCAAGAAATGTCGTACTTGGGATGACTTCAAGAAATTTCTAAGAACTGCGTATGAGGTGGATGAATGTGGTGATTTGGTTCGGGATGTGAGAGCATTTTATAAAATGAGAAAGGGGCAAAGTTCCATGGTGGATTGTAGCTTGCAATTGTTTGATGCAGCTTCGGATATGGTAGAGAAATTGAGAGGCTCGGACTGGGTAGATAGCGATTCTATTTTGTTAGAAAATTTTTAGAAGTTACTGCAGTTTTCGTGGTTGCTGAATGACGTGCCAGATGCTACAGTTAGCGGTTTTGATAGTCCGATAGAAGCTACTTCTGAGGAGTCATTTATCTTTTCCCAAATTAGGAATCTACAAGTTGGTCCGAAGTTTGAAGGGCCGTTTCGTGTTATGGAAGAGAAAAGGGGAAATAGGTTCATAGATATGAATAAAGAAACTCGAGCGACGAAATTAATATATAAATCTAAGATTAAAAGAACTACTTAATGTTTGGGTTTTTTGGGGGGGTGGGTTTATTATGTTTTTTTTTTTCCCTTTGTCGGGGTTAAGCAATTATTTACGGTTTTTTCTTTTTCCTCTGTTTTCAGATGCGGAGATTTAACATACTTTTCACCTTCATGGGGGCTGTGAATGCCGTGGGAAAGGTTAATTTAGGACTGGGTGTGATAATTGAAGAGTACCATGAAGTTTGGCTGTTTCGAGGATCTTGCATCAGCCAAGACGGAATTGGAAAGTTCTCAGGATAGTGTTGAAATGCTAATGAGGACACTAGAGGAGGCAAAGCTTAAATGTAATATGTCATATCCGTTAACACGTTTGTTTCCCGGAGATTAAGATTACAGCAGACAGAATCGGGGTACTACTAAAGATACTCTTACAAGCATGGGTTCCAGACACGAAACTAAATAATACAGAACATTCTTGTGGTAGAAGTTGGAGGCGTAAAAGAGTGGGGGTCACTTTAGCTGTAGAAGTAGTGGCAATGGTCACAGCTGCTGTTGGCGGAGTATCAATTACAAGTCTAACACGAGTGGAGGCATTGGAAGTTTAGGCAGCAAACCAGGGTAGAATTTTGGAAAAATTATGTAGTAGCAACGCAGAGTTACGTGAGCGATTTGAGGGGTTGAGGAAAGCATACAGTGCGTTACAATTCACTGTTGAGGGTATTAGAGGTAACCTAGATTTGACAATAGCTGCATTTATGGTTCATACTACTGTTTTGAATATTGAGAAAGAGACCGAACTGTCGCCAGCAGAAATCAAATCTCAGGTAAAAGCAGTAATAGCAGCATCAGAAGGGCGTATTTCTGAAAATATTTTACCTATAGGGGTGTTAGAATCAGTTTTGATGAATGCAGCTTATGAGTGGGGGTCCAATAATTTTCACAGGTAGTGATTTATATAGATATTATGAAATAGTAAGATTATATTTGTCAGACAGAGGGTTAATCGCTGAAATTCCGACAAGTGATAAAGAACCGTTTCGTAGTTATATATTAACCCTCTGGTGATCTTTTAAGAGGTGCAAAAGAAACAAGCAGGATAAAGTTGCTGCTACTTTTTTGGTGACCCAGGCGGTTTATATAGTGGCAGACTGACGTCACGCCACGGAATACAATGAGAACAAGGGTGACCTGAGGACGATAACAATTAACAATAAACACAGTGAACAAATACACTTTGAGTTATACAAATGGACAGAAATTGAGTTGAATACAATCTGATACCTGAGAAAGAGGAATACATGATATGCAAATTGGAGACAGGTAAATAATTATATACATAGTTTAAATGATTGGATCTACGTGACCCGCCAATCCAGGTGCGGCGAACTGTAGAGGCAAAGAAAACGGGTCGTCACCATAGAAAACCCGCTCAGCGGGGACTTTACAAATACTCCCCAGACGTGGGTAACGTCTGATTAGTCGGCATATCTGCTGGGGCGCTGAAGGGTGCTGCGGCTATGTGAAGATAGCAGGGAAACACACTGTGCGTGGCGGTGGCTGGCTGCGGGTGTGGACGGGTGCTTCCGGGGGCAGCCGTGTGTCCGCTTCTTACGGGGGGCCGGCTGCGGCGACGACAGTCCAGGCGGAGGGTGTGGTGTGGTGATGTCTCTGTCCTCCTCCAGGAGGGTGGGCTTGATGCAGTCTACTGACACCCAGTCGTGCTTCCCGTGAAGGGCGAGCAGGAACGCCTTGTTATTCCTTCCCAGTACACGGAAGGGCTCCCTGTAGGGCCTGGTCAGTGGAGGGTGGATGGCGTCATCCCTGACGAAGACGTGGGTGGTGGAGGACAAGCAGGGCGGCGTGAAGGTGACCGAGCTGTCGGTATATGTCCGACTATGTCGCGAAGCCTCTGAACAGATGGGTTGTGGCGGTCTTCTGTGACTAGCTCGCCCGGGACTACGAGGGACTTGCAGTAGGTTTTCTCAGCTGCGGATGGGTCGCCGTCGGCCCTGGGGGAGGTTCTCAGCCCGAGGAGGACCCACAGCAGCTGGTATTTCCAATCCTCAGCGGTGCAGCGGGCCATGAGGGATGCCTTCAGGGACCTGTGAAAACACTCGACCAAGCTGTTGGCTGCGGGGTTGTAGGCGGTGGTGGTGTGATGAGCTGTCCCCAGCAGCCGTGCCAGGGTGGACCACAATTTGGTTGTAATGTGGTCAGGGACGCCGAAGCGGCTGATCCAACTGGAGAGTAGGGCCTCAGCGCATGCGCTAGCTGTGGCTTCTTGCATGGGCGTGGCTTTGGGCCACCTTGTCGAGCAGTCGATTTCCTCGTCATCCGTGAGTTATTTTTGGGGAAATTCACCAAAAAAAAAAAGTCATCCGAAGAAAACGAGGACTGCGCCATTGCGTGGGCAGATCTTGGACTTACAAGAAAACGTAAACAAGAAACTGATAGGTATCGCGCATGTGCCGCAGTCCTCCCCCAACTCAAGCACTGTAGCCTACCTCCTGTTTTGACCAAGTTCACCACGCCTTTTTAGCGCTCTCACATTTTTTGCTTTGTTATCATTTATCTGCATTTGTGAAGTACTTTCACTTTTGTTATTGTTATAAAAGTGTTTGCAAGTGGTTGTTGAGTATTTTGAATAATATTTCAAGTGTTTTTTGATAAGATAAATAGAGAAGAATTTACTTTTTTTACATATATTTCTGTCCTTCAACAACATTTCTGTCTTTCAGCTTCAATTGCTCAATTCTCAATTTTTTCTGGGAACACTTACTGCTTTTATGTGGGCTATTTATAGAAAAATTATTCAGCTTTCCATTGAAATTTTCACTTTTTTCTTAGCGTTAATCATTACCGAGTAATTATGAAAAATGTAAGCGTAAATATGAGCACTCGGGAACCCAGTTGAGCCGCGTAGTTCGGCCTAGGGGTTACGAGGGCTTGAATAATTTTTTGTACCCCTGTTTGTGCATCTGTAAATAAATTAAATGTGTTTGCATTATATATCATTCGAACGGCCATTCTTTGTACTTTATTATGCTAAACGGCAAAATGTAAAAATATTAACGTTTCTGTATAAAAATCTTTAGCAAACAATTGACTTTACGTGAAAAACAAAACTTACGTCTTTGAGCTCAAATTGCCCAATTATTTACTGGGAACACCTATTGATTTTAGGTAATATATATATATGAAATTTATTCAGCTTTCCATCGCAGTTTTTGCTTTTTCTAGCATTATTTATTACCGAGTGATTATGAAAAATGTCAGCGTATATATACGCGTTGAACGCCGTAGTTCGGCCGGAATTAATGCATTCGTAGATAATTTTTTGTACGCCTGTTTGTGGATCTGTAAATGACTTCAATGTGCATGTACTTTATCGTGCTGAAGAGCAAAATGTAAAAATATCGTTTCTATATAATAATCGTTGCCGTATATTTTCTTGGAGGACAAAAGATTGTCCATAATCTAACGACAATTGCTCGATTTTATTTTAACAATACATATATCTTTCTTTTGTGCGTTTTATAGGAAATTTATTCAGCTTTCTAATACCACCTTTATTTTTTTCTGTCTCCATTCCTTACTTAGGTACGATACGAAACGCTAACATAAGTAAGTTGGAAAATCTGAAAATTGCACTCTGTAAAAAATTAGCATTTTTTTTAATCGGTAAGAGCTAATTAGCAAACACATTTATAGCAAAATGATTGCTTCCACGTGAAATTTCAAACATCTCCACACAATTTACGTATAAAATAAACTCCCAAACCTAATTATTATATTTTTTATGATTATTTAAAAAAAAATCTACGATTTTCCTTAAAATTTCACGTTCTTTTTTTATTATCTCTAAGTCTTGCAAAAATTTTCTGATTGCTTTAGGAAAAAAATTCAATCATTTGCCGACATCTTAAAACACACCAGAAGCCCATATCAGTTATAGTTAAAACGTATCGATTTTTACAAAACTTTTCCGCGCGAGCCCCACTTTTCTGTCCATGGCATAAGTCGCGTACCGGGTAGCGTTACAGGAACCCCCGTAAGCGCGAGGGTGTTAAGGCCTCTTCCTAGTATATATAATACCACAGCAGTGATGTTAGAGGGAACAGACTATATATCTTATAGGTAATAAGTATCAGCCGTCAGCTATAGATTGTAAAGACAGACGTACATTGGTACATAATAAATATATTTGTGACAATAAGGGGTTGACATTAAGAGATATAGCTTTGGGGGTTGTGAGTTTTAATTGACACATGGCCTGACAGCTACAAAGAGTAGTTTTGCACCAGTTCCTGACGACTATATAGTGGTTCCGATGCAAACATCCACAGCAGTCTTTCGTAGAAGCTGCAGAATCAGTAAGATCTGCGAGAACTTATCTACATCATTACTTTTTCAGGGGTCCCAGTTGTATGACGGTGGATACAAAATAGTCTCCACGGAGTTCATCATTCCTAGCAAAAGGGTTTATAATTCGACGGCAAACATCTTTCTTCAACATACTCATCATCATGATGATGTGGTGGAATTACCGGCTGCAGCGGAGATTACAAAATTACCAGCGTTAAAAGAAGAGGAAGAAATGACCACATAGAAATATTACATCGTCACGAGTTGGTGTTATCAGGTGTTCTAGCTGAGTTGCTATTAATTGTCGTGATAATGAGTGTTGCCATATTTCTGAGGTGCAGACGCATGTACTGTTTTAAGGAGAAGCACTCTCCAAGCGTGCAAATGACAGTGAATCATGAAGCTGATTGAACAGGCATGATTTGTGCTGAGGTCAACACGAAGTGGTGGTCCGAGCTCTGTTCCCATGAGTTCATGAATACATGACATGTAGTGTTTTTGTGATAATCAGCGAATACAGTATACAGGTGGATGGTATTTGCAAACCCAATCATCTGCAAACTCAGCATCCTGTGCTGGGCCGAAAGTCACCTTGAAGACTTGGAGACAACCGTGGGCGGAAGTGCCCGTCAGCATTCTGTATCAAATGTTCTAGAAGCTTCTGTCCAATTTAGATCCGGATATGGGTGTGTCGGGAGAAGGTGTTCGTGTGTTTGTGTGTTGTGAACAATGCCTCTAGGGTAATTGTCGAGAGCTTAAAGCAACTGAGAACTAAGTGATGTGTTGTTTCAGGTCTTAAATTTTTTTTTTCTTTTTAAAGAATTCGAGTGATTTATTGAGTTTCTATGAGTTGCCTTTTTGAGATGTCAAGGTATTTTTATGAATGTTCGTGTCCCATGTCTTGGGAAAAAGAAGCTCCAATCAAAGGTTTCTTTGCAGCCCCATTTTCATTGGGAGTATCTCCCAGGCACCCTTTGTCTTTCATGCAACTTACCTTCAATGTTCTGTAACTTTGACATTCCTATTACATTTAAAATGTTTTCAGGAACAAAAGGTCTTTAGTTTTTCAGTCTGAATTTATTCATTTTTCCCTTAGTTCTTGGCCTCTAGGATTCATGAATTCCAGAAAACGCTCATATGTTTAACCTTCGTCAGTACCCAGCTGTAGCTTTATTTAATTGCTGAAAGTTTATATCATTAAACTTACGGGTGCCCTAGTTTCCAATATATATTTCATAAAGGATTCTTTGTTGGTGCTGATTTGAAATAACTATTTTTTTATTCCGTATGTTCTACTTAAGTTTAATATCTCAAATATTCTTTGCCTTTCATTTTAAAATGAGTAGACTAGTTATTACTAAACTGTTGTAGTCCTAGCGGGGATTCTATCAGCTGGCCATCTACGATATTTGGACTGTATATCCTTCAGAGCTGACCCATTCTGATAATACCAACACGGGCTTTTATGGCACAAAGAATAGAAAGTAAATCAGTGTCAGTGACTGTCGAGTACACCATGGACAAGATTGCTTTGTACTAAAAGCAAATTTCCTCATTTGAAAGGGACTATCGTACATCAAGAGCTCTTTCTCTTGGGGTAAGGATGAAGAGTATGAAGGACTTTTGTCTGCCAATGATTCCCAAGATTACAATGGACTCTTTGATTGAGACCAGGATTGACATTCACGACCTTGTGGTCTCATTAAATTCCTAGATAATTGTTGATAAACCTCTATTTTTCAAAGAGTAAATTTTTTAGATTTTCTAAACAAGTGGAGATGTGCTTGATACTCCTGTAACGGGATTTTAGAAAAATGGATATAAGTAGGTGGGTTTATGCCGGGATGGGCTTTTGTTTTCTTGAGCAATGTCTATAGAATTAGGGACTTGAAGTATCTTTTACACCATACTAAATTTAAGAGGCTTTAAATGTTACTCAGAGTGCCTCTCTCTCTCTCTCTCTCTCTCTCTCTCTCTCTCAACTGTTGTACATTATTCGTAAAGATTCCTTATGACAACAAACCGGGTTTTTATTTCATAAATTACATGAAGGGGGTGCCAGTGTAAATATGTCGGAACTCTGAATACGCAAGCATAAAGGAAATGTTGATAAAGCAGCCAAGAATGCAATCACTATGACTAGATCAAGTGTACCTGTCCCTGCCCGTGATTCGTTACCTTTATTAAATGGCAGGTGTCGTGGAACTATGATTCTGACGATGGCAAATCAAAGCAGATTAAAACTACTGGATTGTGGTGGTGTTCAGGGTATCATTATGTAGCACAACTGATCACACCCATTCATGACCGTACATTTTTCTGTTGGACAGATACCTCTGTCCTAAAACAGTAGTAATAGCTCCTACCACTTCGTCTATGACCCCATCGAGTAGACTGCTCATGCTGTGCAAGTTGTGATGTCTAACCTACCTGGCTAGGGGATTTCGGTCCTGGCACTTTTCAAAACCACTTACTTTGAACTGGTATGGATCCCACGTCATAGAGGCTAAGGGGCAACGCAAAACAATCTTCGTTTTTCTCTTCCCCACACACTGCTTTCTTCAGTGGCATAAGACCACCAATAATAAAACCATCAACCGATATCTAGGACAAATTTCTTCTACTGACCAAAACGATTACCAAGCCAAATTTCATATTCGGTTTTAAAGCTATTTAGAAGCAAATGCTCGTAGTTCATTCTAAATTAGTCTGACCTTGCTTCATGAAGCAAGATCAGACTAATTTTGAATAAGTAAACTAAAATCTCTTCAGAATTTACGCTCTCTTTCTCTCTCTCTCTCCCTCTCTCTCCACACAGACATACAAGCAATCGTTCTGTACATTTAGAGAGAGCGAGAGACATTGATGTTTACAAGTTTATACTCAGAAAGAACGGATGATTGAGAGCTACGTAGGCATAGGATTAAGTTTAATTTTTAATGGCTGCTCATATGAGCAAAAGCCGTGCTGGCACAAGGCTTTTTTTTTTTTTTTTAACTAACAGAGACCAGAAGTTGTGCTGTTTTGTAAGTGACCTCCACAGAAACTCAGAGTCTTCGGCCTCATTTGACCCTTTTATCGTGATCATGTGTCGGCTTGCACGCGTGCCTTCTATTTGTGTCGCTAGTATATATCTATCTGTTCATTTATTTATTTGTCTAAGTACCCTTCAGTTTTATTCTTAAGTAGAGATGAAAGCGTAGAGGGATACTAAAGGAAAAGTGCGGGACAGACTTATGTCCACTAAATATCAGGATCTTTTTAGACCATGCAACTTACTCTGGGCATAATCACCACTCATAAAGCTAATGACAGTAGTTCATGATTCAGTCCGTTCAAACAAATAGGTATATATGTATATATATATATATATATATATATATATATATATATATATATATATATCTGTGTTAGTCAAACCACAGAAGAACTCTTCTGTTAAAAAAACTTTTTCGTTTGTCTCTCCAGTCATTCTTCATGACTTCATCACTCAAGGTAGAGGCCATTTGTACAGACACTTATAAGCCCTTGCATTGATACCTGGAGTTTGCCTTGTGATATCCTACCACTGTGTTGCGCTTCAAGGTTCCCAACCAGGTAGTGACAGTAACAAACAGTTTTAACGCTATCTCTCCGACGTCGTTTAAGCCGCCCCCTTTGTTTCTTACAACGACTATAGGTGGTGCATATGAGCTTACACTTTCTTTAATTATACCCTGTTTCTTCAAATCATCAAGCAGCTGTTTGGCTTCAGGAATCAACATGGGTGCTATTATCTTATCTATATGGTAATTTTATAAGCTTCCCACAGGATACTCTAAGGGAATGCTCCTAAGTCCAATCATCCAGCTCAAACAGTCCTTAAATTTTCGGAGTATCCTGTCTAATCTTAACAAATCTTTTTCACTTAAGTTACTTTCATCGAGATTGGCACCAACATCCATCTGTGATTTTTAAGTTCCTCGTCTGATATTCCGTCAGTATCCTTATTACCACCGACTTCTCTACACGCCTTTCTGTTCTGTTGTCTTCAGCAGCATGCATACCATAAATCCTCCGTTTTCCATACGAACATGGTTTGCCCAACTGGTTTTATACAGAAATCCAAATTTTGATCATGTTTGTCTCTTAGCCTGTCTTCCTTTGATGCCGTCATGTTAACATTTCTGGTGACTCCCCATCTTTCAAATGGCATAGACGAGATATTCATACCTAGAAAATCTTTCAGGTCAGTGTTCTTACCAATACAATTCCTTCCTTTCTTAGCTCTTTTGACATAGAATATATATCTATTACATCCCATTCCATTTATTTAAACATTAGCAATGACATGGCCATGTCTTGTTATGTTATTTCACTTCCACTATGGCTGTATATATACTCACTACTATTATACAGTGTCACCCCGTTGGCTTTTGGTTTTCAAAATACCTTTCTCTGACAACAAACTGCAATTTGTTCTCGAGTCCATAAGTCGTATGTCTTCATTTCCTTTTAAGTTAATTGTCAGTTTCAAAGTGTTTCCCCTCTTCTTTGAACATTCACTTGGCTGGACGTTTATTTTAACATCTGACCGTACAAGTTTTCCTGGACAAAATTATCTTCATGCAATAACATCACCCTCACAGCCTTGTCTCCTCTAGATTTATTCTTCCCTATGTTGTTACTAGAGTACAGATGAAACTCACAATATGGATGACCTTCATTCCCGCAAGTCCAACAAGTACCAGTAAACTGCTTTTCCATCATATGATTATTTTGGATTCTGTTTTTACTTAGCCTGCCTTTATACTGGTGTCCTTCCACTTGATACTGCTCCATATTCTCTACAAGCACCTGCAATTTTGTACCGGTATGATACGTGACCCTGTTCCCCACAGGTCCAACATTTGATTACCTTATTATCACTCCTCCTATTATGCAATCGGCTGTAAGCAATTTTTCCATTACCCCCATTTCCAAATTCTTTCATAACATTTGTTCTATCTTTCACAAACCTACCAGCGTCTCCTTACTTTTTTCTGACTCTGTTTTCAGTCTTATCTTTTGGGTCAGAAGAAATTTTCCTGTCCCTCAGATCTTTCCAGAATCTTACATTCCATGATTTCCTGTTTCCTTAGAGCAGCATGCTTTGCCCCAGCTCTTCTAGCTCAGTTATTCTATCAAAATACTCCCAGAGGCCTTCTTGCACTCCCTGTTGTGTACAACTTAGTTTTTTCCTTTCCTTCAGATCACCCATATAGTACAACAGCTTTTGGTGGAAATTTGGTGAATCGTTTGGCTTTTGGTTAGAAGTACAATATTTTGCACAGATATAGCTTAAGGTGGACCTTTTGAAATGTGACAAAGATCTATTTGATACAATTCCAATATGGCCTTTTTTTCCAACATGGTCACCACAGTTCTTCAAAATGCTATGATTCAATCACCAGAGGTTACAGACTAAAAAATCGGGGTCTAAGTTTATGTATTCAAGGCCAATCTAAACACTTAAAGCAAAATTGTCTGCCTAAAATACTTTGTAGCAAAACAATCAACCTAAAACTCATCTTTTAAATAAAAATGTGTCCTTTATTCAGTTGATACACAATGCAAATTCCAGCAGAAGGGCTAATCTCAACTATATATTGATCAGAAGGTATAACTAGTGTCAGTTGGTTAAGAAGCATTATAATGTTTAAGATTTATAGCAAGCAATCTCAAGGATTCTTTTATTGTCACTATGTTTTAAGCTTTAGATTACTCTCAGTTAGAGATGGTCACAATATCCCCCACATTTGCACATAGTAGCACACACATTTGGGCTTCTACACTCTTGCATTTGCCTTTGCAGCCCTTGTCTGGATTACACCCATACTTCATGAACTCCATGCAGCATTTGGAAGCCTGGGGAAGTTCTGAACAGAGGGGCTCCCATGTAACTAAAGGACCTTTATCCATCCCAATTCGTGTGGAGAGGCAAAGGCAGGGTTGGCCACCAGTGTTTGTCCCCATACAAAACCAGCATGATACGCTGGCAGCAGATGTTGGAGAGATGACACCAATAAATCTGACTTTTCTGGTGAAAAGATCTTTCCTAGATTTATCCACACCTGTGCAAGTGTTTGTCTTATCATAGAGCAGAAATACAAATTGCTCTTGGGTTGGCATAAACTGTTTTATATTCTCTAAAAGTTGACAGGTTACCCATATCTGTAAATGCATCAACCACTGATCCATCACCTTTCAGGTTTCCCAGGCAGCTTTCTTCCCTTTACTGATAAATGCTGAGGTGCTGTCACATCCACAAAGAGCATGAAATCCTGGAAATGCTCTGTTTTTGGAACCCAGAGAAGTGCCTAAGCTATTAATTGCAATTTACTGAAAGTGTTTCCCAACACCAAAGCCAATTCAAACCTCATCAGTTTGTATGCAATCAAATATGGCCAACACCACCTCATCAGTATCTACTGTTCTAATTATGATATTTTGAAAAACCTAATCTATAGGATCATTTGCATGAAAAAGCAGCTGACTGTCAGCTTCCCTGTGAGTGCATGGCATATCTGGCTAACATCATCCTATTCTGGATTGCATAACACTGCCCCACCTTTGGTAGTCACACTCTCTTTGTCACTATCACACTGAATCATTGTGCATTATTGTTCTGCAAATTAACTGAATAGCTCTGATTTACTTTTATCACATCTCAGGAATGCCTCCCAGTTTCATGGAATCCTTGTTTTAGGTCTGACTTGCCTCTGGATTCCCTTGCCACAGTGACGTGTTGCGTTCAGACTGTCAGGTAAATATTGATCCAAAATGACATCCACTCACTGCACATCTTGCAGCTGGCTCTAACGTTAACGACAGCTGTGCCAAGCACTGAGATGATGAGGGGGAAAAAAACTCAACAATGTCCCCATCTCTCACTTGGCAAGACACAGCTTTGAGAACAAGGAGCAATTCTCTTTCTGTGATGCAATCTGCTGTTTTTCTTTGGACCCTTGCAGTTTGTTTGTATCTGAACAAAGGATGTCTGTTTTTCTTTATAGGATCTAAGAGGTTTTGTTCTGTTGTCCATTCTGGCATTTACAAATTCACTGTATTGTTCTTCCCTTACTCTTCTGACATTCTGTATAGTTTCTACAACCTGAGGTTAAGCTGTGTGTCTAGTGCCAGCAAATCAGCGGAGCCTTCCAGAAATGGATTACCCATCTCTTCTACTGTTGCACACAGCGAGTTAACCCATTTCCTGTATGTTGTCTGCACACCTTTCCATGCATCACGGTATCTTTGATCTGGCATTTTCTCCTCTTTGTCCCCGATGTGTTCCACAGCAACTTCAAATTTGTTTACAACTCAAGATACCTCTGGCCCTAAAACCATCCATCTTTGCAGGTGTGTACTGTTCTCATTTAAACCCACTGCCCAGCTATCCCCCCCTCACCCTCTCACCTCTTTGCTTTTCTGTTCATGGGCTTGATCAATAGGAATGAAGGAGAAAGCATTATGTGTCTTGTACACTACAAATGTCCCATGCTTAAATTCTGCAGCAATTTCAGGATGCAGTCCAAGAGAACCAAATCACAAATGTGCACAGGCACCCATCTAGCATAAATGGTAAGATCTGGAGAGAAGAACCAAGATGTGGGTTTCACTAGAGCAGCTCTGTATAGGTTGAAGTTACCTTCTCAAAACGAGGCAATGAACACAAACGTGGCTGATTCTATGTCAAAAGTGATTGACCAAAAGTGGAACAATGGTATTTGGTTTTCTTTTTGGGCTCTCCATTCATGAAATGCAAGTGGATCTGCTATTTGTTGAACATAATTCTGATGTGCCTTGCTTGTGAGAGCATACGGAGCTCCAGCTGTAACCTGGTGTGCTAGTCATGTTATTGAAATGTGGGCTGCCTTAAGGAAGGCATCAACAGTACCTGGTGAGGCTATTTCTGCCTGAATTATGGCACTGTATGATTCAGAAGAGTGCCACTAAAGTTATTTTGCAATTGAGCAGAGGGGGTGACTATGGTCTAGGAACTCAGCTGCATTTTCACTACATCAGTTGTATGGCAGATCATTGAGCTTGGTTTTGCCTCTTCATAAAACAGTGGAAGTAATGTGCTGACATCTGGGAGTACATTTTGTTGTACATCAATCTGACTTGCATGGTATACTGGCCAAAATGTATTAAGATCATCCGAGTCTTCTGCCACAGTCTCGTTTTTCACATGTTCCACCCACCTGTAATGGTAATTTCTGCTTTTAATAACATCAAAATATTTCAAATAGCTTGCACGCTAAGGATTTATGTTTAAAAGGGTACAATCCTCTTTACACAAAATAAATAAAAGTTGTTTCAAGCACAAGCCCTGAAAAAAAACTCACCTGTATTCTGTAACCATTGCAGCATTATAAGATGTATCAGTGACAAGCAGTGGTCCACCTAATGGAATGACTGGATCTTTCTCAGGGAGAGCAACAGGTTTTATTGTGTGCATGATTCAGGTAAAGGGACTAGCTTCTTGCTTTACAAGACCATTCTTCTAGGAACTTCTGCACACTCTTCATCTTCAATTTCCATTCGAGGATGTTGAAATAGTGGTATGCCTCCGCCACGCAAGCCTTAACCTGTGTTTGATGTTGGGTTGTGGCCTATATTGTCGACAGCAGCAAAGGTAAAAACGCTATGGCTCAGTTTTTGTGGAAAGACAACACCTTCCATTTCATATCTTGCATGTGCATTATTTCCTAGTTCAATAGAGAGTGCAAAAACTCAGTCATAAGATGTAGAAAGTAATGTAGTCTTTCCACAAGGCCCCATTCCTTGGTGTGACTTCCTTTCATGGCTCTGTCAGGGAGACAACTGAATTGTAGTTGCTGTGCAATGCTTAAGAGCTACTAAGACTCTGATGACATCCTGTTCTTTATATTCAGTCATTTGATTATCATCTGCACCAAGTCGAGAAGTAGCTGAGAGACTGAATCTTGCTGACACCCTGCATCAAATGTATCAGTGAAAGTAATGATGCTTTGAACAAATCTCTTTTGATAATATTGGCAGCTTTCCTCAATGTTATAACATCACTATCAAAGTCCTGATTTTGTGCCGTTTTCATCACTATAGCAAAATCCATTTCAAAGCAAGTACTATGATATCCCTTCCATTCTTGGGAGTCTGCATGTCTGGAAAATGAGGCAATATTCACTTCTTCAAGTGTTTTGAATTGATCCGGCTTTCTGTGTCAAGATATTACGGAGGATCCTTTGCAACACCCAAGCAGTGGCAAAAGGCATGGTGTAGGAGCTGGCTAACAAACAGTTTCACAGAGCATTCAAAGACTGCATGAATTAAACCGCTTACCCATGAATATTAATCCAATATTACTTGATGACAGTACCAAGGTGACAGAGTTATTGCTCAAACACAATCTGGGTAGTAACAAATTTAACTTACTGAAAGTACTAAGAGCAAAAAAAAAAAAGAAGGGATAACAGCAGAAGAAGGTGATGATGCCACCAACATCAAAGTAACCTGGACAAGCTGTGGAGGTTCTACTAAACAAACTCAGAATATATGCTTCCTGTATGAAAACTCAGTAGATACAAGCATACAAAATCAAATATCAACATTTAACACTGGTCAAAGAATCAGAGCATGTGCTGAGCAGTTACAGGACACTACCTTTCTTGCAAATTAAGTGCAAAATTAATGGCTCAAGTGGCTGCATACGATGCAAAGTACCTGGTAAGTTTGTACAAAAAGGCTGGACAATTGAAGGATACCAGTCTTGATCAAGAAGTAAGAAAAGATGACTAGTTGGAAGGCATTGCACTAGCACAGCTGATAGCATACTTATAGCTTAAAAAGATCTCAAGCTTAGAGCTAGGCACTGAGTCAGAAGTCACACTCTTGATGCTACTTTCTTTCAAGTATGCTATCAGCTGTGCTAGTGCAATGCCTTCCAACTATTCATCTTTTCTTACTTCTTGATCAAGACTGGTATCCTTCAATTGTCCAGCCTTTTTGTACAAACTTACCAGGCACTTTGCATCGTATGCAGCCACTTGAGCCATTAAATCCCTTGCACTTAATTTTGCAAGAAAGGTAGTGTCCTGTAACTGCTCAGCACATGCTCTGATTCTTTGACCAGTGGTAAATGTTGATATTTGATTTTGCATGCTTGTATCTATTGAGTTTTCATACAGGAAGCATATATTCTGAGTTTGTTTAGTAGAACCTCCACAGCTTGTCCAGGTTACTTTGATGTTGGTGGCATCATCACCTTCTTCTGCTGTTATCCTCCATTTTTTTTGCTCTTATTACTTTCAGTAAGTTAAATTTGTTACTACCCAGATAGTGTTTGAGCAACAACTCTGTCACCTTGGTACTGTCATCAAGTAATATTGGATTTATATTCATGGGTAAGCTGTTTAATTCATGCAGTCTTTGAATGCTCTGTGAAACTGTTTGTTAGCCAGCTCCTACACCATGCCTTTTGCCACTGCTTGGGTGTTGCAAAGGATCCTCCGTAATATCTTTACACAAAATAGATCTACTCCAGTCAATTACATTAGATGACTCTCTCATGGCTTATGCGTCTGATAAATGTTGTATTGCAGAGGCAAAATACACTAGACCACCAATAAGATTAGTACAACATATCTACAAAATCACCAGCTGAAATTAATGCAAAGTGTACTTGTCGCACAGTAATAAATATGTACACTATGATTTAGATGGGGTGGTTACCTGTTGAGAATTAATTATTGCGTTGAAAATTGCTTAAGTCATGTGCCATGTGGTGCTTATTGTTTCTCCCCTGGTGAGCATGCAATGAAATACATCCCCTAGTGAGCATAGGCTAAACTTAGTAGGAGAAAGACAATCATTGTGGCACTAGTAGAGCTAATATCGGTTACTGATAATGATGATTTTAAAATAGAAAATGATCAGATTTAATAAACTAATGTATATTATGTGTTAAAACAATAATGATCAACCTATATTGAATTCAGTGCTATATCATTACTAAAATCTTAACTGATCGATGTTACATATATTTTGGTGCATAATTCAGGTGATAAAATATAGTTTCTATGAATATATATATATATATATATATATATATATATATATATATATATATATATATATATATATATATAGTATTTAGGAAAAAATATTACTTTGAATATGTATAACCAGACCCTAATATTTCGACTACGTGACCTCTGGTGCTCGAGAATTTTGACGGCCATGTTTCCAAAAAAAGTATATATATATATATATATATATATATATATATATATATATATATATATATATATATATATATATATATATATATATATATATATATATATATATATATATATATATATATATATATAGTCATTAGGCAAAACATTTTACGTTCAGTATGTATAATCATACCCTAATATTTTAAATCCGTGACCTCTGATGCTCAAGCCGGAGTATTTTGAATTTTGACGTCCATGCTTCTACAAAAAAAATATATAGAGTATTTAGGCAAAAAATTTTACCTTGAATATGTATAATCAGACCTCAATATTTTGACTCTATGACCTCTGGTGCTCAAGCCATAGTATTTTGAATTTTGGCGGCCATGTTTCTACAAAAAAAATATATATAGCATTTAGGCAAAAATGTTACCTTGAATATGTATAATCAGACTCTAATATTTTGACTCCTTGACCTCTGGTGCTCAAGCCATATTTTGAATTTTAGCGGCCATGTTTCTACAAAAAAAAAAAAAAACAAAACATATATATAGTATTTAGGCAAAAAATTTCACCGTGAATATGTATAATCAGACCCTAATATTTTGACTACATGACCTCTGGTGCTCGAGCCATAGTATTTTGAATTTTGGCGGCCATGTTTCTACAAAAAGATATATATCGTTTTATGTTCCAATCTAGGGAGCTGTGACTTACCACAAGGGACGACGCTGATCTGACTAAAATTCCTGGAATATTTGAACATAAGAGGAAGAGGTAATGAACTGAGGGCCTTACGAGAAAGGGGAAGCTGAGATAAACTCTTACGTTAACTAAAATCACACATACTTACAAAAACAAAATCAGAAGATGGGGATAATTAAGACAGGTAATTGGGGTCCTGCCAGAGCACAAAATTATGATGGAAAGGTGATAACTGAAGGTGCCTGGAATTCCAATTCGATGGCACCAAGGATTAGATTGCAGTGGGTTGACCACAGCACACTTGAAGCAAAGGATCCACAGTGAGAAAACTCTGTCTGCAATGGGGAATGCATACGATTACTTGACGGAATTAGCATAAATATGGGTTCAAAATTGTGCTGATGGTGCCAAGATTCCTCGGCTATAAAACACAGTTAAAATCACTTGTGAACACAATTTAATAACAAAGTCAGGTCTATAGGAGAATTGCACTTGGAAAACGGAAAATGATTAGCACAAGAAAAAGAACTACATGACTGGTAAACCACAGATTCCTGGCACTTTACCTTATTCCGCAGAGATGAGTCCTTGTAGATGTACCAACAATTGGGGAGGGGGAGTATTGGGAAATTGACACTGGACTGGATAGGCAGCCATGTTGGGGGGAGGGGGATAGGCTCTAAAGGAGTGGAGGTCAAGGGGCAGTGTGTGTCGGATCTGCATCCGGGTGTGCCTCTCTTGAGCTCAAATGGTGTGCCCCTTTTATGCCTTCTGCTGGATTAATTTTCCCATTCTCCAAGGTGTCGCCTGTTTTCTCTTGTGAGACATATGGCTTTTGGCGTGCTACTTTTGACCCCGTGGGTAGCTGTTGACCATATGGTTTGACCTCGTGGGTTGCTTGTGTGCCATAAGGTCCGTCCGACTTTTACTTCTGCCATCGGACGAGCGGGGATTATCTCCAAGGGCGGCTTAGTAACCTGGAAAATGACTTAATGCAGTCCCAAATTCGGGGAAGAAAATAAAACGCCACAAGGGGAATAATAACTAGAGATTTAGAGAAGAAGCAATTTCTCCATGACCGACTGTTAGCGTCAGCAGTGAGATAAAACGATTTTACTTTGAGTTCTTTGAAAACAAGGTTCTTGGAAGGTGAGTTGACTTGGGAAGGGTATCCCCCGTTGCGACAGTATTTAGGCAAAAAATTTTACCTTGAATATGTATAATCAGACCCTAATATTTTGACTCCTTGACCTCTAGTGCTCAAGCCATAGTATTTTGAATTTTGATGGCCATGTTTCTACAAAAAAATATATATAGTATTTGGGCAAAAACTTTTACCGTGAATATGTTTAATCAGACCCCAATATTTTGACTCAGTGACCTCTGGTGCTCGAGCCAGAGTATTTTGAATTTTGACGGCCATGTTTCTAAAAAAAAAATACATATATATAGTATTTAGGCAAATGTTTTACCTTGAATATGTATAATCAGACCCTAATATTTTGACTCTGTGACCTCTGGTGCTTGAGTCATAGTATTTTGAATTTTGATGTCCATGTTTCTAAAGAAAAAAAGTATATATATAATATCTGGGCAAAAATTTTTACCGTGAATATGTATAATTTGACCCTAATATTTTGACTCCATGACCTCTGGTGCTTAAACCATAGATGAAGTTCTCAGTCCGTTGCATCTCCTACGAGGTGGGACCATCCAGTTGCTCCCTGCCACAGCCCCGGATGAAAGTATGCCTGATACCTTCACAATGAAGAAGATTCAAGCTGATTACTTCAAACTAGTTGATGCTCTATGTGCTTTTAGGCTACGTTTGACTCCACTCAGATGTGACGACGTCATCTTAGTGAAAAAGACCGATTACTGTCATAAATTCTGGCTCCTTGGAAGAACTATGCAACTCTACTCCAGGGAGGATGATGTCGTCCGATCTGCAAAAGTCCTGTGTGAAGGTGAAGAATGTCTCGGGCTGATTGAGCACATCATGTTGGAAGTAAATGACAAACATGAAGACTGTAACTGTGATATCGTGTCAAGTGAAATGAACAATGATACCGAACTCATAAATGCTGAAAGTGGTAATGACAGTAACGTGCATGACAGTGAAAGTATGGCAGTGAATGTTGATAATCACTGACTAATTGCTACTGATTTAGTGACAGTGGCGAAGATAGTAGCAAAAGACAGAATATAGTTAATGTAGACAAAACTCAGGGTAGACCTAAAAGAAAAGCAGCTCTAACCCAACGAGAGAAAACATTTATTCCTTGAGGAGGAATGATATGGAACTGTGAGAAAGCCCAGGGACCCTTATAGTTAGGATAGGATGTTTGCTCTATGTGCTACAGAGAGAGAGAGAGAGAGAGAGGAGCGCCATTATGTGATTTATTCTGATTTTCATTGTTCTTACGCACTGTGTTATGTCATTGTAAGGCACGCAGTAGTGTCCAGCACCATGTTTGTGCTGTGAGCCAGCTGCGGCTATGAGGCCTCCAGTCACAGTTGTGCCGGAAGTCAGACCTGAGCACTGTCTCCTCTCAGATGTCATTCTCAACCTTTTCCCTGGCTGTCAGATTCCTCTGGCTGGGAGGATGTCAACAAAATCTTCTGCAGGGATTTTGCCTACAAATCCTTCCATCTAGTCAGGTTTAGAGAATAATGATTGACGTAGAGGACTTGCCCGATGGTTCTGATTTGAAATGATGTTACTGTTTCCTTTATTGCATGTCTTTCATTATTGAGGAATACACTACACATTGCACGTTTGGTAAATTAGAGTTATGGAACTGAGAAATTTGCTTACAGGAATGTAGTTAAAAACTTGAAATTTCTGAAGAGGATGCTCTTTGATGAGGCCAAATCGAAGCACCCTCCTCACTCTTCTTCTAGCACCGTGTAGGGTAGACATGATTTTTGTGTGTCATGGGTGACCATCCTGCTAGAATCGACCATAAAGCCTTAGGTAATTGTAGTGATTGTAGTGTTTTTAATTCAATTTGATCGGTGCCCACCTTAGCCTTGTATTGATATGTAACATATCACGAAGTAACATCGCTTTCGTAGGCTCGATCAATTGCGATTTCACTGATTTTGTAACAAAATTAATGTAACTTTTGCGTCTTGATTGCCGCCCCCACATGTTCCAGAATTCATCCTTTGTTACTCGTTCAGTTCGTTCTTGATTGTAAACCCAGCTATAATTTGAATTCATGTAAAATTATTGTAAATTTGTATATATTTTGTCACATTACCTTTGTATTATATAGTCTGGGTGTGTTTTTGTATTATAGATTATTTTTGTAATAAAATTAGGAAAACGGACTTGTGCTTGGTTTAGCCACCATCCTGTGCTGGTTCAAAGCCGTTATCCTTTGATTAAGTATCCCTGCTCAGAACAGTGGCCGGGAATCAGTGTAAAAGGGTTATGAGCATGGAGGCAGAGGGCAGGAGAAGAGGAAAGCCAAAGCTCAGGTGGAAGGGTAAAATAGCAAATGACATGCTTGAGAAAGGTTTAAGAAATCAGGATGCATATTATACACACACACACACACACACACACACACACACACACACATACAGTATATATATATATATATATAAATATATATATATATATATATATATATATATATATATATATATATATATATATATATATATATATATATATATATATATATATATATATATATATATATATATATATATATATATATATATATATATATATATATATATATATATATATATATATATATATATATATATATATATATATATATATATATATATATATATATATATATATATATATATATATATATATATATATATATATATATATATATATATATATATATATATATATATATATATATATATATATATATATATATATATATATATATATATATATATATATATATATATATATATATATATATATCACGAATATTACACCAAAAATATCATCTAATATACAATTCACTATACCCTGAGAATATGTTATGCCCAAGGAGAGTTATAGTAGACAAGTGCTTCGTCCCCAGCAGAATTTGCACCGATACCTAGTTCAGAAACATCAGTTCGAATCCTGCCGTGCCATAAAAGATTCACACCTGTATAAATGACAAAAATCATTTATAAATCACACACACACACACACACATATATATATATATATATATACATATATATATATATATATATATATATATATATATATATATATATATATATATATATATATATATATATATATATATATATATGTTCTAATGATGTGACATTGTAATATGTATGTTTTCTGTAATTTTGATATATTTTCTCTTATATTTGTCATGTGTTGTGTGTAATAATAATGACTGTTGAAATATCTGTTAGGGTGATGTTTACACAAGTGGTATGCTGGTGATGTTTACACAGGTGTCAGGTGTTCAGCCAGGGTAACCCCCTTTGGCGAAGTTTGTTTCCTTATCTGCTTAAACTGTCATCAAAAGAGATATGGGATGACAGGTTTAGATAACACTAGGAGCCTGTTGTTTGAACAAGTGTGCAGGCAGGAAATCCCCTGTCATTAAAAGAGATATGTGCTGACAGGTCTACATGACCCTTTTGGCCCTTTTGGCCCAGGGGGAAAATCCTTTGTTTTCCCTTCAGCCAGGGAAAATTCCCTTTTGTTTCCCTTTCTTCAGGGAAAATTCCCGAGCCTGTTTCCCAAAATGCCTTAGTGGCAACATAGATTTCTTTTAAAGTAGAACCTGGGAGGCTTTCATTGTTGTAAGAGACCTTGTAGGAGTTAGTTGGTTGGGCTCTCTCTCTCTCTTACTCTTTCTTTCTTCAAAAGAGAAGTAAATTTTATCGTAATATATGATTGTGGTCACTAGTAATAGCATTCCCTTTTTGAGATCTGATCATAAGAAAAGTGCATTAGAAGTGTTGCAGGCTCCTCATAGAAAGTGTGTTTTTGTGAATTTTACAAAGGTTCTCACAAGCTTGTGTAAGGTAGAGTGGGTTTTTACTTATTATTACCATGGTATAATAAGGTATATTAGGGAGATTTTACCTTAGTGAAATTATTGTTGATAAATCTTTTGTGCATTTTTTGTGTGTTCTTGTGTTGGTAAATCTTTTGTGCATTTTTGTGTGTTCTTGTGTCTGCGATTTCTTAATTTGGCCCAATTTTTATGTTGGTGATTTATCATTTATTCACTTAGCATTTTACATATTTTGATACTTTAATATTGCATACTTGATTTGACTTTCATTTATTAAGATTTCCTTTTCAAATCTTGAGTAATTCTTGATAGTTTAAATTTTGCTTGGTTAATGTAACTTCTTGATAAATTAAGTTTTTTTAATCAATTTTGTTTAAGAATTAATTAAGTCTTGTGTTGTTTTCAAGAAGTGGTAAATTTTTTCAGATTGTGAATTCTAATTATAAATTTTAAAGTTAAAAATAAATCTTTGTATTTTTAAAAATTTTAAACACCATGTTTCATTTGTTAACCACCAGTGAATAGGGTTATTCGTGTGGGCATAAGGCAAAGTGATAAACATGTTTTTTCCGTTTAGTTTTGCTCAAGTGAATTAAGACCAGGGAAACAGTGATAGTTGTTTGATGGAGTGATGCCCTTTTTCTCTAGTAATTTCCTTGTTTACTTGTTAATACCTCACACACATCTTGATAAACTTAGTTTGATTTTTCAAGTAATAAGTAAGTTTTAAGGGATCACTGTTACCTTTAGAGTGCTCAGTCATAATTTTTTTGTTATGAGAGTTCAGGTATCTGGCTGAAGTGAGGTAAATGTTTGGATTTTGTGAGTAGTTGTGTAATAGTAATAACCAGGTACTTGGTACACTTCGTGACAATATATATATATATATATATATATATATATATATATATATATATATATATATATATATATATATATATAAAATTATATTAACCTTTTGCACTATGTAGCAAATATTTTTCTTTATAGGTATAAAATTAAATTACTGCCTTTCGAGACGTCTAGTCCCTTTTGCAGTGCAACTATTTACTGTAGTAAAACTTGCACTTTGGATAACTCCTAGTGTCAATATCCTTACAAAATTTCCTGTGAGGTAAGAGCGCCAATCCCAGAATCTCACAAAATGTTTCTGAATAAGGTTCGTGGTTGCAGGTTTTACTGCGTGTCAAGTTTCAGTGCAACACGACTGAATATTAGGTAGCCAAAACATTCCCGTTCCCCACTTAGCTATCTGGGCTATAATATATGATAGTATATTAACCTAAATTAATTCTTTTTACGATATCACTGGGGTCTGAATTTTGGAGCAGACAGAAATGTCACCTTCCTGCATAAGTTCTAGGCTCTCTGTAAAATGTAAATTTCTACTGACTTACAGTTAATCTTATTTATTTAGCCATTTGTTATTTTTCTTTGGTATTTATTTACTCTCTGTTTACGACGTTCCAAACGGTAAAAGCTATTTTTAAGTTAATGTTTATTGAGGTGTTTTCTTTTTGATATCAGTCGCCCTCAGTTCCAATATTCTCCTTCTGAAGGCCATTTCCTTCCGAGCATTTATCTCTTGACAATGATCTGTTAAAAAAGAAGATAATAGAAAAGTCGGTCCTACTAATAATTGTTCAGATCTGAAATTTCGTCATCACTCCAGTCTAGCTGGAATGACATATTGTCATTCAACAGCTGGAAGTAAAGAATTCTAATTATAACTCGTATGAGATTATCCTACCTTTCTATTAATGGTATAAACTTTAATACAGACTGATGTTATCATACAACGTCTGCCACTTGGTTGCCAAAAGTGTAAGACGTGCCAGTCCAATTACGTTGCATGCAATGCTTCTAGGATTTGTCTTGATTTGAGCAGGACTATAAAGATAGATTCTCTATTGATTTAAGAGCTACTAAAGAAGTTGATGATATATTCTCCGGAAAAAAAAGTCTTCCAAATAGTATACTTTTTAATCGAGTTTGTACATTGCTATGAACCTCATGTCTGGATGGCAATGCTTGGCTTATGTTGTTTATTGACATCTTCATGATCAGATGACGTACCAAATAGATAAGATGTAGTATCTATCGTCAGTCTACTTAAATTTACCAACTACTTTCCCACTGCAATTGCCATACAATTATACTTTGATTTCACTTTAAAATAAAGGGAACAATCATTCATCATCATGGCCTGATCTTTTGCATAGATTTTACTGTGGTATATATATATATATATATATATATATATATATATATATATATATATATATATATATATATGTATACATGTATACATACATACATATATATATGTATATATACATATATACATGCATATATGTATATATATACATACATACATACATATATATAAATATATACATATTGTTATGTATTCAGCCTTGCGTATTATATTGCGCATGTTGAAGCTTATGACTGGTGCATTGCGTTGTGGGTTGTTGTTTTGGGGATTTTGGAAAGCCCCGCCGATTTTATAGCAAGATGTAACAGCACTACAACCATTAAAGCCAACATTTAGCCATCTGTACTCTTAACACTCTACCTCGGGCCACCATGTGATAATTGGCGATGAAATTTAGTATCCAAAGGCAGAAAAAAATGGTATGGTAGCCGTGTTTTTGCGTTTTGATGGTTTGTTCTGGATTGCCCAGCGGCCGCCTCTTATGCCGACCAGGAGAGAAGGGAATCTTGGCAATGTAACAAATGTTTGCAGTGGCTGATGTTTTTTTCACTTAATCATATGAATGTCTATCGTCGTTTAATAGTCTATTATGGTAGCATTATGCTTAAGCTACTGTGCTTTTGCTTGTCCTTTTGATTTGTCATGTGGCCCACATTAGGTTATGCTGTTTTTGCTTATGACGGTTTTGTTACAGTAAGGTAATTAGGCCTTGTTGCTTACAGATTGTTGTATTATGTTACTGGAACATGTCCTGAAAATATGTTTATTAAATAATCAGGAACCTGCAGTAATGGTTTTGATTAAGCCAAATTAATTACCTTTGATTTATATGTAATAATAAATCTGAGGGTGAAGTGTTAGTGGACATAGCTACTCCACAGATTAAAATTGATGCATTTAATCCCTCCAAAATTTCTTTTGAATTGTGGTTGGGTTTACTGGAAGCAAATTTTTCTTATATGTCTATAACTGACAGTGTTAAAAAGAAGACTGTTCTTTTGGTGTCTGTTGGTACTGAAGTATTTGCAGTTCTAGGTAATATATGTCCACCAGATTTGCCATATACTAAAACATATGAACAGTTGTTAGTTTTGCTTAAGGTAAATTATGATATTAAACCTAGCTACCACAGAAGTTTACTTGTTTTCCAGCAAAGAAGGAAAAAAGGAGAGTCTTTGAAAGATTTGTATGCTGACCTGAAATCTTTGGCGAAAGATTGTGAGTTTGGTACACAGTTTGATGCTCGAGTGAGAGACCATTTGTAGATGGATTTAGAGCATGCGGTTTATTTTGCCAATTTGGTTGCTGGAAATTTAGATTTTTGAAAGGTTTTGAATTTAGTGAGAGCTTTTGTTTCTGAAAAGTCACTCCCTTACAACAGGTGAAGTCATTTTTTAAGAATTCTGTTTCTTGTAAACATTGTGGATACCCTAATGATAGTGTGAAATGCCGTTTTAAAGATAGGGTATGCAATCTATGTCAGAAAAAGGGCCATTTAAAACAAGTTTGTACAGCTTTTGTAAGTAGTGGTGAAAGTGATATACAGAAGAATGGTCATAAATCTGTAGTGCATAAAAGAGGAAAAGCGTTAAAGCAATTGATGATGTAACTGTTTTGAATGGCAATTTAGATAAACTTTTATCACTTACCGCTGTTCATGCTGTAAAGATGAAATTAAGGTGACAATTAGGGACCAAATTGTTCCTTTTCAGGTTGATTCTGGCGCTGCAGTTAGCACTATAAGTGGAGATTGGGTTCACACCTTAGGTTTACCTGTTGAAGATTATAAGAAACATTTAAAGGCATATGATAATGTTAACATAAATGTGTTAGGTAAGATTTCTGTAGATGTTGCTTATAATGATCATAATGTCAGTCAGATTGTTTATGTTGTTGAAAATAAGAATTCAAATCTCTGTGGTAAAGATTTGATGGTAAAATTGGCATTTACTTGATGGGCATAGTTAATTCATCTAAAGTAAATAAGATTGATAGAAATGTTCGGGATTTGTTTGATAACTACGAGGTGGACCCTAAGAAACCAATTGTAGGTTTGGTTGCCAAAATTCATGTGAAAGGTGATTCAGTACCTAAGTTTAGAAAGCACAGAACTGTTCCTTTTCATTATAAGTCTATGGTTGAAGATGCTTTGTTGACTTGGGTTAATGATGATATAATTCAGTCTGTCAGTTCAACTGAATGAGCAGCTCTTATTATTACTGTTATGAAATCTGATAACTGTTCGTATTTGTGGTGATTTTAAGGAGTTGAATCAATATCTAGATTGCGAACAGTATCCATTACCAGAGATTGACGAATTATGACCAGAGACTGGGAAAGGGAAAATATTTTCCACTATTGATTTAAAAAATGCTTACTTACAAATACCAGTGAACGAATACCCATAATTAATACCCATAAGAGTTTAAGTTTAAAAGGTTATCTTTTGGCCTTTCTTCGTCCCATGCTATATTTCAAAGGTTTGTTGCTGGTTTGTTATCAAATGTTGATGGTGTTGGTGCATATTTAGATAATATAATTATCAGTGGAGAAACTGAAGAGGAGCATGGCCTTAGATTTAGCAAGGTTTTAGACATTTTGCAAGAGCATAATATTCAGATTAATAAGAAAAAGTCTGCTGTCAAGGTATCTTCATAAGAATATTTGGGTTATCACCTTTCTAGTGAAGGTGTCAGACCTTCTGCTAAAAAGGTTCAAGCTATATTAGATGCTCCATCTCCCACTTTTGTTGCAGAAGTTCAGTCATTTCTTGGTATGGTTACGTATTTACTGTAAGTTTATCCAGAATTTCTCTAATAAGTGTGCTCCCTTGTATGACCTGTTGAAAAAGAATGCAAATTTCAAATGGAGTAAAACTGAACAAAATGCTTTTGAAACTGTGAAAAAAGATTTGGCTTAAAGTCCATTGTCAGGTAATTATGATGGAGAAAGTTCATTGATTGTAGAAGTCGATGCTTCACCCATTGGAGTTGGTGGTGTTTTGTTACAGAAAGTTGATGGGAAAGAGGTTCTTGTATATTTCGTGAGTAAAAAACTTACATCAGCTGAACAGAACTATGCTCAGATAGATCGAGAAGGCCTTGCATTAGTTTTTGTTTTAAATATCTCTTACTTGGTAGGAAGTTTGAAGCTAGGACTGACCACAAACCATTACTTGGCTTATTTGGTAAAGGACGTCAAATTCCACACCGAACCAATTCGCGTATTCAGTGTTGAGCTTTACCGTTATCTCATTATGATTTTGACCTTGTCAATAAGGCAGGCAGAGAGAATGTTGTGGCAGATTCACTTAGTAGGTTGCCTATTAAGGATGATACTGAGATTCATACCTCTGTTGAATATATTAAGCTGGTAGAAGCAGTAGATTTTGATGATATTTCTTTTGAGGTTATACAGAAGGGATGAAGTTTTAAATCAAATCATTCAGTGTATTAAGCTTGGTTGGTCTAAAGGGGATTCAAGATTGTCTGAGTATGGCTCCATGAAAACTGATCTTAGTTTATATGATGATGCAGTACTGTATAGAAACACAATTGTCACACACACTCTATTGAGGTGTAAAGTGTTGGATCACTTACATAGTCGTCATAATGGTATAAATGTGATGAAAGCAGAAGCTAGGAACTGGGTTTGGTGGCCTAAGGTTGATCAAGATATTGCAGAGGTTACAAAGAGTCGTCATATTTGTTATACTAATTACCAACCAAATCAAGCTCCTGTTCTTCCTTGGCTGTCACCTGGTAAAGCGTGGTCTTGCTTACACATAGATTATGCTGGACCTGTGGATAATAAGTATTTCCTTTGATTATAGATGCATTTTCTAAGTTTATGGATTTCCATGTTATTTCCTCAACGACATCAAATGTTACTATTGAGTTGCTTAGGAAAACCTTTTTCTAATTTTAGTATTCCCGACGAAATTGTATCAGATAAAGCACCATATTTTGTTTCTGAAGAGAGTAAGGCTTCTTATAATAAAATGGTGTATGTCTTATACCTCCTGCACCATTTAATCCTTCATCAAATGGATTAGCTGAGCGAGCTGTGAGGACTTTTAAAGAAGGTTTGAAGAAGTTTAAGAGTGGATCTTTAAACGCCAGGCTTTGTAGATTCTTGTACAATCATAGCAAAAGTTCCCGTTCTAGTACTGGAAAGTCACCTGCTGAACTACTGTTTGGTCGTCCCTTTAAAACAACCATTGAGTCAGTTAAGGTCCGTTCTGAGAGAAATAGAGATTTTGAAGGTTTGTCAAAGAAATTGTTCTCTCAGGAAACTCCTAAGTATAATGTTGGAGATGCAGTGTTTGCAAAAATTTTGGAAAAGGAGAGCCCTGGGTTGAAGGAAAAATATCAGAAGTTTTAGGAGTAGGAAATTATCTTGTGCACGTTCATAATTTTGGAAATATGTTATGGAAGAGACACCATGACCAATTAATGCCTAAATTTACTAGTAACCTTGTTAATCCAAATGAGGATTCTTTCTCACATGTTGTTTCTTTTAGTAGTGTAGATGGATCTTGTAATGATAATCTACCTGCAGTCTCAGAAGGTTGCGTAGAATCTTTCGATAATGATGTGCCATGAGAGGGATGAATCATGTGTACCCCATACTCCAGTTTTAAGATCAAGCAGAGTTGTTAAACTCCTGATAGATTGAATTTGTGGGTTTTCTTGATGCTTATTGTTTAGTTTTATGTCTTATCTTGGGGAAGGGACTGTTATGTATTAAGCCTTGCATATTATATTGCGCATGTTGAAGCTCTGCTTATGACCGGTGCATTGTGGGTTGCTGTAATTTTGTGGATTTTTGAGAAGCCCCACCGATTTTGTAGCAAGATGTAACAGCACTGTAACCATTAAAGCCAACGTTTAGCCATGTGTATTCTTAACTGTCTACTTCTGGCCACTATGCAATATATATATATATATATATATATATATATATATATATATATATATATATATATATATATATATATATATATATATATACATAATAAATATTCACTGTTCAGGCCTCTCTTTCTTGTTCTTAGTAGAATAGAATTAATTCGAGAGTTAGAGCTAGGAAGAGTTTAGATGCCTCACATGAGAAAGGAAGCAAGCAGGCAGGAGTTGTTTTGAATAGATTCCAACTGTCAAAGGGGTAAGAATTTTAGTTCAGAGGAATATAAGAAGGGATAGGTTTTGCTAGGACAGACCTTAGACAGACAGTACCTTAAGCTTACTTTTCTGTGACCTTTGTATTGGCGAGTCTTTGTCCTTTCAGGTCAGAGTCTGGGCAGGAGGAATTTGAAAACAGCCACGACCCGAGACAACTCGCATCTAGAGACTGAGCTGAGACTTCATCGAGGCAAGACGCATCTTGGCTTGTCCACTAAACCCGCCCTTTGTCTCTCCGTCCCTCTCCGAATGCGAGGGAGAAAACTGTTATTCCAAACAGATCAAGGAAACTAACACATCTGATCATTGTATTATCCCCCCCAGAGGTAAGTCTGATTGTGACAATTACTCCCAGTTCTCTTTCCCTTCGACTGCAACCCTCAATTTTTGTGTTTCAATTTTTCTTCTCTTAAACAGTCACTGACTAAGACAGCTGAGTAAAACGTATCCCATTTATGAAGTTATCTATCACATACAATTATTGTTGTCTAGTGAAGTCACATAACTTATCCTCCATGGTGTTAAACTTATTATTTTTGAACTAAGAATCATCCCCTTGTGATTAATAATGACAAGTGAGAGTTTCTGTAATGCAAGGTTGTTATGTGGATACGTCCTTTTCCAGAATTGTGTACTCCTTGGGCCTGTGCAACAGCCTCTTTCTTGGAGAAGAATCTCATCATTAGTATCAAGAAGCCTTAATTCGACCTTCCTGATACAGCATCTGAGAAACCTAAGTCTGTTGCGTTCATTCTCATTCTATGTAGCACTGAAGAGTGTCCTAAGACGGATTATATACTGAGCTGCTGTTACCTCCTGTAAGTAACCCATTTCATTTTATTTTATTTATTTTTTTGCTAAAACTAGTGTTCCAGTAAGTTTGCTGAATTCATTCATGTGGTTATGAATAAACCTCTATTCTTTGTTAATGAGTGTTAACTGGCAACCTGATCTATTCAATATCTGTCCTTCTGTGTTAAATGTAACCTTAATTGACAGAATTACGTGGGTCTTAGGTAAAGCAAGGCCATATAAACCAAGGTAAATAATAATTAAACTCATTAACTGAAGGACCCACATAATATATATATATATATATATATATATATATATATATATATATATATATATATACACACAGTATATTTATATATATACATACATACATACATATATATATATATATATATATATATATATATATATATATATATAGAGAGAGAGAGAGAGAGAGAGAGAGAGAGAGAGAGAGAGAGAGAGAGCGGGTTCTGGACGGCGTGGTTCAATCTGGTAGAGTTTATGATATACTGAATCTAATTAGGTTTGAATTTTGGTGAACAAAAATAGTGCTTGAATTAGGACAATTTAATGCAGGAGAGAAGTTAGGCATAGCTGCAAAGTATATTATACCTGGAATAACCAAGAATGTAAAGCGTCATGCAGAAAATGTTTAAATTTGGTCTTGAGTGATAGTTGTTTGATGGAGTGATGCCATTTTTCTCTAGTAATTTCCTTGTTTACTTGTTAATACCTCACACACATCTTGATAAACTTAGTTTGATTTTTCAAGTAATAAGTAAGTTTTAAGGGATCACTGTTACCTTTAGAGTGCTCAGTCATAATTTTTTTGTTATGAGAGTTCAGGTATCTGGCTGAAGTGAGGTAAATGTTTGGATTTTGTGAGTAGTTGTGTAATAGTAATAACCAGGTACTTGGTACACTTCGTGACAATATATATTATATATATATATATATATATATATATATATATATATATATAAAAATTATATTAACCTTTTGCACTATGTAGCAAATATTTTTTCTTTATAGGTATAAAATTAAATTACTGCCTTTCGAGACGTCTAGTCCCTTTTGCAGTGCAACTATTTACTGTAGTAAAACTTGCACTTGGATAACTCCTAGTGTCAATATCCTTACAAAATTTCCTGTGAGGTAAGAGCGCCAATCCCAGAATCTCACAAAATGTTTCTGAATAAGGTTTGTGGTTGCAGGTTTTACTGCGTGTCAAGTTTCAGTGCAACACGACTGAATATTAGGTAGCCAAAACATTCCTGTTCCCCAATTAGCTATTTGGGCTATAATATATGATAGTATATTAACCTAAATTAATTCTTTTTACGATATCACTGGGGTCTGAATTTTGGAGCAGACAGAAATGTCACCTTCCTGCATAAGTTCTAGGCTCTCTGTAAAATGTAAATTTCTACTGACTTACAGTTAATCTTATTTATTTAGCCATTTGTTATTTTTCTTTGGTATTTATTTACTCTCTGTTTACGACGTTCCAAACGGTAAAAAGCTATTTTTGGGTTAATGTTTATTGAGGTGTTTTCTTTTTGATATCAGTCGCCCTCAGTTCCAATATTCTCCTTCTGAAGGCCATTTCCTTCCGAGCATTTATCTCTTGACAATGATCTGTTAAAAAAGAAGATAATAGAAAAGTCGGTCCTACTAATAATTGTTCAGATCTGAAATTTCGTCATCACTCCAGTCTAGCTGGAATGACATATTGTCATTCAACAGCTGGAAGTAAAGAATTCTAATTATAACTCGTATGAGATTATCCTACCTTTCTATTAATGGTATAAACTTTAATACAGACTGATGTTATCATACAACGTCTGCCACTTGGTTGCCAAAAGTGTAAGACGTGCCAGTCCAATTACGTTGCATGCAATGCTTCTAGGATTTGTCTTGATTTGAGCAGGACTATAAAGATAGATTCTCTATTGATTTAAGAGCTACTAAAGAAGTTGATGATATATTCTCCGGAAAAAAAAAGTCTTCCAAATAGTATACTTTTTTAATCGAGTTTGTACATTGCTATGAACCTCATGTCTGGATGGCAATGCTTGGCTTATGTTGTTTATTGACATCTTCATGATCAGATGACGTACCAAATAGATAAGATGTAGTATCTATCGTCAGTCTACTTAAATTTACCAACTACTTTCCCACTGCAATTGCCATACAATTATACTTTGATTTCACTTTAAAATAAAGGGAACAATCATTCATCATCATGGCCTGATCTTTGCATAGATTTTACTGTGGTATATATATATATATATATATATATATATATATATATATATATATATATATATATATATATATATATATATATATATATATATGTATACATATATACATACATACATATATATATGTATATATACATATATACATGCATATATGTATATATATACATACATACATACATATATATAAATATATACATATTGTTATGTATTCAGCCTTGCGTATTATATTGCGCATGTTGAAGCTTATGACTGGTGCATTGCGTTGTGGGTTGTTGTTTTGGGGATTTTGGAGAAGCCCCGCCGATTTTATAGCAAGATGTAACAGCACTACAACCATTAAAGCCAACATTTAGCCATCTGTACTCTTAACACTCTACCTCGGGCCACCATGTGATAATTGGCGACGAAATTTAGTATCCAAAGGCAGAAAAAAATGGTATGGTAGCCGTGTTTTTGCGTTTTGATGGTTTGTTCTTCTGGATTGCCCAGTGGCCGCCTCTTATGCCGACCAGGAGAGAAGGGAATCTTGGCAATGTAACAAATGTTTGCAGTGGCTAATGTTTTTTTCACTTAATCATATGAATGTCTATCGTCGTTTAATAGTCTATTATGGTAGCATTATGCTTAAGCTACTGTGCTTTTGCTTGTCCTTTTGATTTGTCATGTGGCCCACATTAGGTTATGCTGATTTTGCTTATGACGGTTTTGTTACAGTAAGGTAATTAGGCCTTGTTGCTTACAGATTGTTGTATTATGTTACTGGAACATGTCCTGAAAATATGTTTATTAAATAATCAGGAACCTGCAGTAATGGTTTTGATTAAGCCAAATTAATTACCTTTGATTTATATGTAATAATAAATCTGAGGGTGAAGTGTTAGTGGACATAGCTACTCCACAGATTAAAATTGATGCATTTAATCCCTCCAAAATTTCTTGTGAATTGTGGTTGGGTTTACTGGAAGCAAATTTTTCTTATATGTCTATAGCTGACAGTGTTAAAAAGAAGACTGTTCTTTTGGTGTCTGTTGGTACTGAAGTATTTGCAGTTCTAGGTAATATATGTGCACCAGATTTGCCATATACTAAAACATATGAACAGTTGTTAGTTTTGCTTAAGGCACATTATGATATTAAACCTAGCTACCACAGAAGTTTACTTACTTTCCAGCAAAGGAAAAAAGGAGAGTCTTTGAAAGATTTGTATGCTGACCTGAAATCTTTGGCAAAAGATTGTGAGTTTGGTACACAATTTGATGCTCGAGTGAGAGACCATTTGTAGATGGATTTAAAGCATGAGGTTTATTTTGCCAATTTGCTTGCTGGAAATTTAGATTTTTGAAAGGTTTTGAATTTAGTGAGAGCTTTTGTTTCTGAAAAGTCACTCCCTTACAACAGGTGAAGTCATTTTTTAAGAATTCTGTTTCTTGTAAACATTGTGGATACCCTAATGATAGTGTGAAATGCCGTTTTAAAGATAGGGTATGCAATCTATGTCAGAAAAAGGGCCATTTAAAACAAGTTTGTACAGCTTTTGTAAGTAGTGGTGAAAGTGATATACAGAAGAATGGTCATAAATCTGTAGTACATAAAAAGAGGAAAAGCGTTAAAGCAATTGATGATGTAACTGTTTTGAATGGCAATTTAGATAAACTTTTATCACTTACCGCTGTTCATGCTGTAAAAGATGAAATTAAGGTGACAATTAGGGACCAAATTGTTCCTTTTCAGGTTGATTCTGGCGCTGCAGTTAGCACTATAAGTGGAGATTGGGTTCACACCTTAGGTTTACCTGTTGAAGATTATAAGAAACATTTAAAGGCATATGATAATGTTAACATAAATGTGTTAGGTAAGATTTCTGTAGATGTTGCTTATAATGATCATAATGTCAGTCAGATTGTTTATGTTGTTGAAAATAAGAATTCAAATCTCTGTGGTAAAGATTTGATGGGTAAAATTGGCATTTACTTGATGGGCATAGTTAATTCATCTAAAGTAAATAAGATTGATAGAAATGTTCGGGATTTGTTTGATAACTACGAGGTGGACCCTAAGAAACCAATTGTAGGCTCGGTTGCCAAAATTCATGTGAAAGATGATTCAGTACCTAAGTTTAGAAAGCACAGAACTGTTCCTTTTCATTATAAGTCTATGGTTGAAGATGCTTTGTTGACTTGGGTTAATGATGATATAATTCAGTCTGTCAGTTCAACTGAATGAGCAGCTCCTATTGTTACTGTTATGAAATCTGATAACTGTTCGTATTTGTGGTGATTTCAAGGAGTTGAATCAATATCTAGATTGTGAACAGTATCCATTACCAGAGATTGACGAATTATGACCAGAGATTGGGAAAGGGAAAATATTTTCCACTATTGATTTAAAAAATGCTTACTTACAAATACCAGTGAACGAATACCCATAATTAATACCCATAAGAGTTTAAGTTTAAAAGGTTATCTTTTGGCCTTTCTTCGTCCCATGCTATATTTCAAAGGTTTGTTGCTGGTTTGTTATCAAATGTTGATGGTGTTGGTGCATATTTAGATAATATAATTATCAGTGGAGAAACTGAAGAGGAGCATGGCCTTAGATTTAGCAAGGTTTTAGACATTTTGCAAGAGCATAATATTCAGATTAATAAGAAAAAGTCTGCTGTCAAGGTATCTTCATAAGAATATTTGGGTTATCACCTTTCTAGTGAAGGTGTCAGACCTTCTGCTAAAAAGTTCAAGCTATATTAGATGCTCCATCTCCCACTTCTGTTGCAGAAGTTCAGTCATTTCTTGGTACTGTATGGTTACGTATTAATGTAAGTTTATCCAGAATTTCTCTAGTAAGTGTGCTCCCTTGTATGACCTGTTGTAAAAGAATGCAAATTTCAAATGGAGTAAAATTGAACAAAATGCTTTTGAAACTGTGAAAAAAGATTTGGCTTAAAGTCCATTGTCAGGTAATTATGATGGAGAAAGTTCATTGATTGTGGAAGTTGATGCTTCACCCATTGGAGTTGGTGGTGTTTTGTTACAGAAAGTTGATGGGAAAGAGGTTCTTGTATATTTCGTGAGTAAAAAACTTATATCAGCAGAACAGAACTATGCTCAGATAGATCGAGAAGGCCTTGCATTAGTTTTTGTTTCAAATATTTCTTACTTGGTAGGAAGTTTGAAGCTAGGACTGACCACAAACCATTACTTGGCTTATTTGGTAAAGGACGTCAAATTCCACACCAAACCAATTCGCGTATTCAGTGTTGAGCTTTACCGTTATCTCATTATGATTTTGACCTTGTCAATAAGGCAGGCAGAGAGAATGTTGTGGCAGATTCACTTAGTAGGTTGCCTATTAAGGATGATACTGAGATTCATACCTCTGTTGAATAAATTAAGCTGGTAGAAGCAGTAGATTTTGATGATATTTCTTTTGAGGTTATACAGAAGGGATGAAGTTTTAAATCAAATCATTCAGTGTATTAAGCTTGGTTGGTCTAAAGGGGATTCAAGATTGTCTGAGTATGGCTCCATGAAAACTGATCTTAGTTTATATGATGATGCAGTACTGTATAGAAACACAATTGTCACACACACTCTATTGAGGTGTAAAGTGTTGGATCACTTACATAGTCGTCATAATGGTATAAATGTGATGAAAGCAGAAGCTAGAACTGGGTTTGGTGGCCTAAGGTTGATCAAGATATTGCAGAGGTTACAAAGAGTCGTCATATTTGTTATACTAATTACCAACCAAATCAAGCTCCTGTTCTTCCTTGGCTGTCACCTGGTAAAGCGTGGTCTTGCTTACACATAGATTATGCTGGACCTGTGGATAATAAGTATTTCCTTTTGATTATAGATGCATTTTCTAAGTTTATGGATTTCCATGTTATTTCCTCAACGACATCAAATGTTACTATTGAGTTGCTTAGGAAAACCTTTTCTAATTTTAGTATTCCCGACGAAATTGTATCAGATAAAGCACCATATTTTGTTTCTGAAGAGAGTAAGGCTTCTTATAATAAAAATGGTGTATGTCTTATACCTCCTGCACCATTTAATCCTTCATCAAATGGATTAGCTGAGCGAGCTGTGAGGACTTTTAAAGAAGGTTTGAAGAAGTTTAAGAGTGGATCTTTAAACGCTAGGCTTTGTAGATTCTTGTACAATCATAGAAAAAGTTCCCGTTCTAGTACTGGAAAGTCACCTGCTGAACTACTGTTTGGTCGTCCCTTTAAAACAAGCATTTAGTCAATTAAGGTCCGTTCTAAGAGAAATAGAGATTTTGAAGGTTTGTCAAAGAAATTGTTCTCTCAGGAAACTCCTAAGTATAATGTTGGAGATGCAGTGTTTGCAAAAAATTTTGGAAAAGGAGAACCCTGGGTTGAAGGAAAAATATCAGAAGTTTTAGGAGTAGGAAATTATCTTGTGCACGTTCATAATTTTGGAAATATGTTATGGAAGAGACACCATGACCAATTAATGCCTAAATTTACTAGTAACCTTGTTAATCCAAATGAGGATTCTTTCTCACATGTTGTTTCTTTTAGTAGTGTAGATGGATCTTGTAATGATAATCTACCTGCAGTCTCAGAAGGTTGCGTAGAATCTTTCGATAATGATGTGCCATGAGAGGGATGAATCATGTGTACCCCATACTCCAGTTTTAAGATCAAGCAGAGTTGTTAAACTCCCTGATAGATTGAATTTGTGGGTTTTCTTGATGCTTATTGTTTAGTTTTATGTCTTATCTTGGGGGAAGGGACTGTTATGTATTAAGCCTTGCATATTATATTGCGCATGTTGAAGCTCTGCTTATGACCGGTGCATTGTGGGTTGCTGTAATTTTGTGGATTTTTGAGAAGCCCCACCGATTTTGTAGCAAGATGTAACAGCACTGTAACCATTAAAGCCAACGTTTAGCCATGTGTATTCTTAACCGTCTACTTCGGGCCACCATGCAATATATATATATATATATATATATATATATATATATATATATATATATATATATATATATATATATATATATATATATATATATATATATATATATACATAATAAATATTCACTGTTCGGCCTCTCTTTCTTGTTCTTAGTAGAACAGAATTAATTCGAGAGTTAGAGCTAGGAAGAGTTTAGATGCCTCACATGAGAAAGGAAGCAAGCAGGCAGGAGTTGTTTTGAATAGATTCCACCTGTCAAAGGGGTAAGAATTTTAGTTCAGAGGAATATAAGAAGGGATAGGTTTTGCTAGGACAGACCTTAGACAGACAGTACCTTAAGCTTACTTTTCTGTGACCTTTGTATTGGCGAGTCTTTATCCTTTCAGGTCCGAGTCTGGGCAGGAGGAATTTGAAAACAGCCACGACCCGAGACAACTCGCATCTAGAGACTGAGCTGAGACTTCATCGAGGCAAGACGCATCTTGGCTTGTCCACTAAACCCGCCCTTTGTCTCTCCGTCCCTCTCCGAATGCGAGGGAGAAAACTGTTATTCCAAACAGATCAAGGAAACTAACACATCTGATCATTGTATTATCCCCCCAGAGGTAAGTCTGATTGTGACAATTACTCCCAGTTCTCTTTCCCTTCGACTGCAACCTCAATTTTTGTGTTTCAATTTTTCTTCTCTTAAACAGTCACTGACTAAGACAGCTGAGTAAAACGTATCCCATTTATGAAGTTATCTATCACATACAATTATTGTTGTCTAGTGAAGTCACATAACTTATCCTCCATGGTGTTAAACTTATTATTTTTGAACTAAGAATCATCCCCTTGTGATTAATAATGACAAGTGAGAGTTTCTGTAATGCAAGGTTGTTATGTGGATACGTCCTTTTCCAGAATTGTGTACTCCTTGGGCCTGTGCAACAGCCTCTTTCTTGGAGAAGAATCTCATCATTAGTATCAAGAAGCCTTAATTCGACCTTCCTGATACAGCATCTGAGAAACCTAAGTCTGTTGCGTTCATTCTCATTCTATGTAGCACTGAAGAGTGTCCTAAGACGGATTATATACTGAGCTGCTGTTACCTCCTGTAAGTAACCCATTTCATTTTATTTTATTTATTTTTTTGCTAAAACTAGTGTTCCAGTAAGTTTGCTGAATTCATTCATGTGGTTATGAATAAACCTCTATTCTTTGTTAATGAGTGTTAACTGGCAACCTGATCTATTCAATATCTGTCCTTCTGTGTTAAATGTAACCTTAATTGACAGAATTACGTGGGTCTTAGGTAAAGCAAGGCCATATAAACCAAGGTAAATAATAATTAAACTCATTAACTGAAGGACCCACATAATATATATATATATATATATATATATATATATATATATATATATATATATATATATATATATATATATATTTATATATATACATACATATATTTATATATATATATATATATATATATATATATATATATATATATATATATATATATATATATATATATAGAGAGAGAGAGAGAGAGAGAGAGAGAGAGAGAGAGAGAGAGCGGGGTTCTGGACGGCGTGGTTCAATCTGGTAGAGTTTGCGATATACTGAATCTAATTAGGTTTGAATTTTGGTGAACAAAAAATAGTGCTTGAATTAGGACAATTTAATGCAGGAGAGAAGTTAGGCATAGCTGCAAAGTATATTATACCTGGAATAACCAAGAATGTAAAGCGTCATGCAGAAAATGTTTAAATTTGGTCTTGAGATTTGGAAATATAGAGTTTAAAAACATGATTTTTCTTATGTATATTCAGAAAGCAGAAAATGATGACCATAAGAATTAATTAAGATTAGACGGAAGAGCAGTTTATAGAATTAATTGTTAGAAGAGGAGTGGCTGAAGCTATACATAATCATAATTTGGTTGAACTAAGAGTTGGTATACTTTGAGACGGAGAGCGTTGTCTCATCATATAAGGAGAAGTAAGCTTGAAAAGACAGAAGTGATTCTGGTTTATAAGCAGGTGATGGGTGCACTGCGGGTCAGGGCGAAGGCCCCGAAGTAGAAGGGTTTTAATATGGAGTGTGCAATAATCAATTATGTGGTTGTAGAGTAACCAGCAGATATTGCCAGTTGAAAAGGAATTGCAATTGTTAGAGGTGCCATCAGTCATACCAAAGGATGAATGGGATTGTCAAGAATAAAACAAGAGAGAAAAGAAGGAGTTATACAAATTTCAGATGTGATTCTAAACAGGTACTTTGGGAAAAAATTTCACGTAGCAAAAATAAACATAGAGAGGAAGGTTAATGAGCAATTGGAAATCTACATGAAAATCGTGAATGGAAAATGATGCTGTCTTGAGGGAACCCAGTTGTTAACTGGAGACGATTTAAAAGCGGCAGATCTGAATGGCATAAAAGTGAAAGAGTTCAAAAGGAATAGACGAGATGAATTTTTGCTCTTGTGTATAAGACGTAAGGTGGTAGAGGTGACGGTCAGAAACAATGGAGGCATTACATTACACAGTGTGCAAGGGAAGGTGCAGAGGAGAACTTTTTGAGTGAAAAGATGAGACTCACAACAAAAGGATGGAGTGGAGAAGAGCTGAGCTGAACTAGATATGGAAAATGATTTGTGAAGCCTGTCTTATGGAGCAGTTTGAGAAGTGAAGAATAGAGTGAAAAAGTTCTATGTAAAGGACATAGACATAGACAAAAACTTATAAAAATGACAGAGACGCAATGTGGAGGTAACTAAGGATATATAGTATAGCAGGCAAGTTACTTAAAATGGTAAGTTAGTTTTGCAATGAAACGTTAGCTTATGTTAGGATATACAGATGGCAGGAAAAAAATAAAGTGTAAGATATCCTGCATTCAAGGTCTCACAATAATGTACATACTTACAATTGAACTTTCTTGCATTTTGTCTAGCAGAGTCAGCAAAGATACAGAAATAGATAGTAACAAACCAGTGCCTACTATATATATATATATATATATATATATATATATATATATATATATATATATATATATATATATATATATATAATATATCCTATAAATGCCCATATTATACAGTCATCAGAAAAATATATATGAAACTAATATTCCTTCTTTTTCTTTCTCAGACAGGCGACTTAAGGCTCCGGCGACTGATGAAGTGAAGGCAGCGCTACAAGTCAACAGATGACAAGGCCCCTCACCAAACCAAAATTTTAAAACGAAAAATAATCGAATTAGTTAGACAGAGATTTGTATTGTGAATCGTGATGCCAGTCCGTAGAAACCAATTAGTCTAGCTGTTTATAGAATATTTAAAAGCCTTTTTTCATAAAAGACAACTTAAGGGACTAGCATAAAATCTTTTGTCATGAATTATTTGTGTCTGAAATACATAAAATAATGTGTGAACTCTTAAAACACAGACGTGTTCAAACAACACTTTGACACATATCTTGGTTCTAGCATACAGGCCATTTTGCATGATTTCAAATTAACTTTCAAATCATTACTGAAGTTTTGTTTTTGTAGAATACCAAGTCTGTAACAGTTTTATTGTAGCTTATAATTTCACGTGTCCTTTCTTGGAGGACCCTAGACAGCCTCAGTTTAAATTTTATTAACCTGTTTACGAGATCCCTTTCCAAGCCGCAGTAATAAATCTTGCTGAAGAGGTTAGCAGTAAATGTGCTTAATCTTTGGGATTTTCTGCCTACTTACGTTTTCGTAAACTTAGAAGATCATGTGGAAAGAAGCTGCATCTTCACAGGAGCGCAGAGAATCTGGGGAAATGAAAGCTTTTCTTGTATTTTTGACGGCAGGAGTATAGCTATACATTGTTATTTAATGCCCAAAGGAAGAAATGAAAGAAGATTAGTGGAAATTTACTTTTAGTCAAATTAACTAGTCCTGACTACAACTGCTCATAACACTGTCTTGAATTGAAATGGGAATTGCTGTTCTCTTTTAAAGCCAGATCAGAACTGCTAGACATTCTGAAATCAAGCCTGGAACTGCTGAAGCATCACCGGTCCTCAGAAGAGCTGCTAGACTGCATCCGAGGTAAATGAAAACGACTTAATTATCTCCGATCCACACTGGAACGGTTTCACTATCTTTAGTCAAGATGCGAATTGCTAGAACATTTCCAGTGCAAATTAGGACAATTAGACTATCTCAGCACCTCTCATGCAAACTTTCCAGACATCACCAGTGACCCTATGATAATGTATATCCCCAGTATACAATATTGAAGAAAATAAAGGAAAATAATACAATAATCTTTGAATATTTAACCAGTCGTTTACCGGCGTTGTCGTTGGTTCCCATGGCACAAAAGGCTTTGCTCTTAGAAAGGATGGGTTTCCATGCAACCCTAGAATTTGCTGAAGTCTCCCCTCCTTCCTTGCTCGGTCTTTTGTGAATGGCATTGTCGATGATGGCATGAAAGATAATGATGAGAAAGGTGATCCCAATGCAAAACAGGAGCCACACGTCAACCATCTTAAAGTACGAAGTTTTTGGGAGTGACTCTGATACCTGGAAAGGGGAGTGTGACCCTTATAAAGACATATACACTGTGCTATGGTTTGTATCCAATTTCGGGCAACTGATCCATGAGCTTCATACAATAAGAGAAATTTGTAAGCTCAAACAACTAAAAAATCGATTTGTATTTGATGTGATCTCCTTTTATGATGATTGTTAGTATTTAATTTTGCATATCTCTGTGTTTATATGATACTCTACTAAAGGTATAAGATGTCTTGCTATGGGAGGCTCAAGAGATCAATATACAAATGTAGGTAAATAGGACAATGTACCCTAAGATGATGCAAAAGGGAGTCTGCTTTTCATCATTACTGCAAAGTATATACAGGGTAAAAGCTATTTGTATCTATAAAATCTTCCTAAAAATAACAACAAATATCGATATGATAAATTATAAATTCGAGATTACTTTCTGCTATAGCAATGAAGTTAAAAGTGCAAAAGATCTTATTTATTTACATTCTCCCTTCAATTAAAAAAAGGTAATTCACTCTTTACATTCTCTGTGTTCAAAAGCCATTCTGAAGTTTCTACTCATTAATGCCGATTCTTTTCGTAAAGTTTTTGTTTCAAATGCTGGGGAAGGGACTTGAGTTGCCACTTTGAAATGAAAGTTTCAGCTGTTACTGCCCATTTCCTGAGCAGTCTTACCTCTTACCCCATTGTGCAACTTAGACTGTTCTCTGTGGCCAAAGGCCTTTTACCTTTTGTCTTTTTTTTGCTGTGGCTGTTGCAAGTAATAAAGCTTCTTACCTGAGAAAACAACGTTGCAATGACCAATTGCACGGTCAGACCTCCCATCATCCTGACATCAAACATATCTGTCCTGATGAAGAGGGTGATGTAACTTATTATCAGCAGCACGAAGGTTGGGATGTAGATGTTCAGGATGGCGTATCCAGATTGACGTCTGAGTGGGACCAGTATATGCATCGAACTATACACTCCTGCTTCATCATGCTTAAGTTTCAGGTTTCCTACCTGGATTGCTCAAAGAAAAGATCCATGAATAATGCCTTATTCATTTGTTCAACTCCTTGCCTGTTTAATTTGCGTAGGTTTTAAAGCATTCTACAGCACTATCATGTAGTAATGTGCTTATTTATACCCTCTAAGATCACTGTAACCATTTTATCATGTACTAGATGTAAAAAGTATTGTAGGACAATTTTTAAGAAAATTAAAGAACTAAAATCTGGAAGAAAATACAAAATTTTAAGCGCATAAAGAATTGCAAAGTAAATTTCTTTGTACAAATTAGGATCCATGTTCTAAAGAAATAATCAACACACAATAACCTGTGGAACAGAAAGAAACTTCTGAATCACATCAGGATCGAACCCAGGCCTTTCAATTGAAAGACAAGACTGCTGCCAACCAAACCATACAAGTCACAAAAGAAGTTAGAACCTAAGTACCACTGTACCTAAGGTTTTACCAGGGAAGGCTAACTGCCTTGCATACCAGGTGTTTTCCCAACTTCCCGACTCAGCAGTGACCCAGTTGGCAGCATTTCTTTCGAATTATCCTTTCTGAGTGAATCTAATAGAAATAGTCAACACACAATCACGTGTGGAATAGAAATAAATTTCTGACTCACGTCAGGATCGAACCCAGGTTTTTCAATTGAAAGACAAGACCGCTGCCAACCAAGCCACATAAATCATAAAAGGTAAGTTGGAACCTAAGTACCACTGTACCTAAGGCTTTACCTGGGCAGGCGAACTGCCTTGCATACCAGCGTGTTTTCCCCAACTTTCAATTAAAAGACCTGGCTTCGATCCTGATGTGATTGTGTGTTGATTATTTCTATCATATTCATTCAGAAAGGATAATTTGAATGAAATTCTGTCAACTGGGTCACTGCTGAGCCAGGAAGGTGGGGAAAACACGGTGATATGCAACAATTAGCCAGCCCAGGTAAAGCCTTAGGCACAGTGGTACTTATGTTCCAACTTCGTTTATGACTTGAGGGCTTGGTTGGCAGTGATCTTGTCTTTCAACTGAAAGACCTGGGTTCGATCCTGATGTAAGTCAGAAATTTATTTCTGTTCCACACGTGACTGTGTGTTGATTATTTATATGATATTCACTCAGACAGGATAATTCGAATGAAATGCTGTCAATTGGGTCACTGCTGAGTCGGGAATTTGGGGGAAACACGCTGGTATGCAACAGTTAGCCTGCCCAAGTAAAGCCTTAGGTATAGTGGTACTTAGGTTCCAACTTCTTTTATGTATAAATACATATTCATACTCTATATGTATTTATAAATATATATATTTTTATACAAAAGTAAGAAACAAGCATCGCCAAAGCTTACATAATATTCAGTTGAATGTCGCTCGCCAAAGTACCTAGCAGAAGAATACACTGGATCGAAGTGCAAAAAATTCTTCGGAGCTGAAGTCACCTTGAAGTGCAAAGAGCATTCTTGAAAATCGAAAGGATAAAACTTAAGGTTTAAGCTGCAGGTGTATGTGAGATCATACTTCCTTTTGATGGATAGGCTGTTCAGCGTCCCAGAATAGACATCCACTGTAAGGAGAAAGTTAGAGGAAAAGAGTGCATTAGTTTCGTACATATTAGTTTCTGAAAAACTTCTCTTGAGACACTAAACAACTTGATATTACAATTGTTTATTACTCTACTGGCAATGATTGTTTGCCCTAAACTGGGCATATAAGGGAATGTGTTGCTACCTTCAGCTGGGGCCTTTTCATCTCGCTGCTTTTTGTCAGAAATCCGAGTAATAACCATGGTTGTGTATTCATCCACATGAGTGTGATGGTTACCCATTGTGTTGACAAATGTGACTTGGGGGGTCCAAAGTGTCTTCATGACTTCAAGAGGTAGAATATTTAGAGTGCTATTGACTTTGAGATCTAGATACTGAAGCCTGCTGTCCTTCCACGTGAGTTCAAGCTCAAAGGAGACATCAATGGCTGTATCCATGGTTTTCACAAACAAATTTTCAACTCTAAGAGACAGAATCAGAGGAAGAGAGGAGTCTTCATGCTGAGTTGATCTTGGAGGGAGATGGCGTTGGTATCCCGTCGGTTTATCAATCATCACACATGCTACTTCGTCACTGTTGTCACGGCAGTCATACTTGAGGTCACATCTCTTATGGTGAGCTATGCAGCTTCCATCATCACAAGTGAACTCATTCGCATCGCATGGGGTTAGCAGGAGACGATGCCTTTCCCCTTGCTCTTGCTGGCACACAGGCATTTTGAGTAGCCACCATCTTCTTCCCATTGGGAAATCTAGTTCTGTCTTTTCCATTATAGCTATAGTCAAATTCTTGACGTCATCCACCCAAATCCAGTGGTCATTTTCTTTCCTGATATTATAAGCACCATAACCCATGAAATAAACTTCACCAAGATGCTTCTGATAAGGGATGAAGTAAATGTTCCGAAGTTCTGTTTCACAAGACCCTAACAATGAGAACCTAGGCATTTCAGTGAATGAGCATGTAACACATTGTCTGTCTACTTTGCAATCGATATCTGCCAGTCCATGAATGGTCAAGACAGCGCAGTTCTCATAATGTATTCCATTTGGTTCTTGTTTCATCCAAAGAGGGTTATCTAGTTTTTCTCCATTACCATATCTCCAAATACCCTCTTCTTCTTTATCTGATAAAGAAGTCCAGTATTCATAAGAACAGGCAGCTGAATCTGGAAAAGTCTTATTTGCCTCCTCACTCAAGGCAATGACATCCTTCAGGGTAGTGGGCTGTGGTAAGATAGCACCCAGAGCCTCACACAAGTACTGAGCTGTGTCAAATGATAGCTGAGGAAACCAAAAGCGTGAGAGGCTCTTATCTTCATGGCAGAAATCTTCCAAAGGGGATTCATAACTGGATACCTCTTCCAAGACCCAGCCAGTATTCCAAGAGATATAATTCCCTTGGTGGTCTACCTGACAAGTACTGATACTTCTTATCTCTTCCATATTCAGAGCTCTGTCCCACATGTTTACCTGAAAGATTAATCGTGAGTAACTAGATTAACTTTTTAACAGTGAATGAAATGTACATTCTTTTATTTCCTGCAAATGAAATTAAGTCACTGGTACTTCTTTCAGTTTTAAAACATTTTCTGACTCAAAGATTTTAGAAATGTGGGCATTAATGAAGAAATATCAAATTTGCTATTATAAAGTTTTTTTTTTTAAATAAACATAAATCACCATTTCTGCTTCCTTTCTGATCTTCCTCACGGCAAAGTTGGTAGTCTAATCGATTCTGTATCTCATAGCCTTTTTCATTCTTACAACTGCATTCAAGCAATTTTTTTTACCGAGTAGGTCATATCTCAATGAGTAAAGTTTGTGACTGAAACTTTAAAATTGATCATCTCAGTTTTCTGTAAGAAGAAAAATAATTCCTATCTTATTTCGTTCCCACTAAAGCTACAATTCAACTGTTTCAATGTCCCCTAAAATTAAATAAACGAAATCTTTCACTCGAAATAGTAACAGTACAATTTTGAGAAGGAATCACCTGACTTAATTTTCCGCTAAAACTCCTTTCCTTGGCATATCCTTGTCCAAGGATTGCCCTATCTCCAAAAATAGGACGTCCAACATTGTATGCTTGGTAGTTGTTAAGCTTCCCATCTATATATGTTGCTATCAGTTGTGCAGATTGGTCGTAGGTGAAACATATGTGATACCACCTGTAAATGAATTCAGTAGCTGAATATTTTTTATCATACTTACATCTTACCTAAACATTCTAACCTGCTGTTAGAGTAATCACGAATTCGACATAAATATCTCCAATCATAATCAGTCTTATCTGTAAATTCTAGGCTGTTTCTGAAGCAGCTGGAAATTTCAGGTAAATATCTTCAGTTATAGCAGGGTCATACCTGCAAATTCTAAGCTGTTGTTCAAGTCATCACAGATTCCAAGTAAATATCTTCAGTTACACCCAGATCTTACCTGTACATCCTCAGCTGCTGTTTAAGTAATTGGAAGTTCCAGTTTCTGGCTATAACAGGCCTAACCCGCTCTACCCACAATTCTGAAAAATTCAGAATTGAGGAAAATTATTGTCCATTTACTTAATTTTAGTCAAAAGCCTAGTACAATACAAAGAAAATGTCGAGAGACCTAAGTGACCCACAGTTTTTTATGATGTAAACTGGCTTAATTTCAGAAATCTTATAACATTATTCTTAAGACAACAGCCTACATCTTATTTAAGAATTAAATTTTTATTTGTTTCATCTCAAACTGAGTATGTAAAATAAAGAGAGTGCTTAAGATTTTACATTTTAATAGGCACAAAGCACGGATTTAACTGATAACCTTACTTTTTCCCTTCTTCTTATTGTCTTTCAGAGGGTAATCTGTACAGAATTTCAGTCTTTAACTACTTTTTTTCTTTTATTTGCTAACAGAAGATAACGAAGCCTAACACTGTCTAACAAAAGATGCGTCTTCATAATGTCAATGAACTTTATCCCAATACAATAGCTGTCAAAACAGGCTAAATGACTGTGCCAGCTTTACTCTAAGTAGGGCTAGGCGTCTGGCTCTAGTAAAGCAATGACTATAGCAATGGGGTTTTGCCAAACCGTCCGTCAATGGATGATGCTAGGACAACCTAACAGCTTCTACCATTGTAAATTAAAGTCTTCCCTATCTTGCCTGCCATCATTCCTAGTTTCTGTAACGCAACTTTGCACAATCACTGACCTCCAACAAGCATCATATCTATCTTTCCCTCATTGTCTTCCAAGTGGAAAAATGTCGCCCAGCCATGAAGAATGAACAGTTGAAATCTTGCACAGAGAGTGATGGAGTTCATCTTCCTCTCTCTGTCAAGAGGTCCAGCGTAGGTTCCCACTGAACTCATGGTAGCAATCCTGTCCTCTTGGAACTGCAGGACCAGGATGGCTTTTGCAGCATCTGTTGTTTGCAAATGTAAAATGGTTGCTTATATAGAAAGTTCTGGGTTCTAAATTAGGAATTTACAAATTTGCTATCTCAGCATTTTTTGTTCAATGTCCTTGTAGGTTACATAGTGCGGTAAATCTGCCAAATATATTTTAGAATATTTAATGATATACTTAACTGAATCAGAATACAAATGACTGACTGAATCAGTATCGGAAACATTATCTACATAAGAGAATAGGATTGCCCTTTGGTCAACTTGTCTACACAACTCAAGGGACTTGAAAGAATGTTTTCGTGGACATTGTTTAAGAAAGATCTCTTGGATGTGCTTATATCATAGAGTGACAGATGTGAACACCCTGAATAAATCAAAGTCTAACTCCACTTAGACCCTATAAACAGGAAAAGACTGTCCGATGGACCATCTTCAAAGAAGACACTCTATGAGGTATGGTTACTTTGAAATATGGTCAGTCCCTGGAGACCAAGGGTTAATTTGGGCTCTTCTTGCTGGCCTGAGAGGTGAAGGAGACGCCAGGAGGAAAGTTACCATTGATGTAATGAGCTGTGTGCATATCACGAGAAGTAATGCCCAATGAAACCGTATTATTATTGGTAGTGGTAGTATTATTATTTTAGACGATACAGACACATATATCCTTAGTCGTGTACAAGAGGCTGAATTATCACAACTTTATTTTGCTGATAATGAGAGAACTTTCAAGGTTAACATAGCGACTGTAAGGTCTCTTCTTTCCATAAACACTCACACAGGTAGAAAAGGACCACCCATGGGGTAAGGGAGCAAACCAGCATGACGCTAGTCTTCGCCATCAGCTTCAGGGTCACTTCCGAAAAGCACCAAGTTGTTTGTTGCTAGGGTCTGCAAATAAACAATACATTAACAACAAGTACTACTAAACTGAGAAAAGGGCTAAATTAGTTTTAGTCTTGAAGTTATTTCTCATGATGTACAATCCTGGATTTTAAGCCCGTTTTGATCTTTTAGGAAATGCTTTTTAAAGATAAAATTTTAGTGCCAAGAATAACATCCAGTCCTGATATGTCTTTTTTAGCAGATGAAAGAACGATCAGAGTTTTCAAGAGAGGGACAAATATAACGCTGAAACCATGAAATTAATCTAGCCGCATATTTTAAACTGTTGGGTGAAACAAACGATTCATACGATTTTTCTATGCATACGTCAAGTGTATCACTAATTATATTTCTTTCTAGTCTCCTCCTTCGAGCAGTGATTCTATCTTAGGATAACAAATAGGCTAATCCCACAAATACATGATATCTATCAAAGATCAACTGCTTTTAAAAACTCTTTGGAAATTAAAGTACACAACGCATGCAACTAGGGTTGCAACCCGAAAAAAACAAGCTTGTTTTTTCGGAAAAAAGCGGGTTTTTCAGCGAAAAACCACACAGCCTAAAAAAACAGGCCAAAATCTCCTTTTTTTATTAGCTTATTAAATATTTATTTACATTCTATTGCTCCGAAACTACAAAAAAAATGGCTAACTGTGCATATATTTTGCCTAGAGCTTGGGTAACAAGACAATTTAACATTGGAAAGAAAAATCTATTAGCGTGAAAAATAAAAACTAGGGAAAGTAAGGAAGACTAATGGTTACCTCGACCATCACCCACTTAAGATTACGAGAGTTTTGGGTACATAACTACACTTATATCATTAGAGTTTCAAATGTTTCACATTTTAACATTGAAATTTTCAATTACCAAACCAGTTTTACTGTTATTTTTCAATCATATCTTGAAACCATGAGGTACTGGGGTCAATTATTTCAATTTCAATGCATTTGAACTGGAAGAGAGGTATGAAAACTGTGTGATTGGCAACAGTTCCTTAAAAGTATGTATGATACAAGTCATATAAGTGTTCAGTATCAAACATGTTCAGCTGAAACTTGTATCAGACATGTATCAGATTCAGAGGTATGAAAAATGTATGATTGGCAACAGTTCCTTATGAGTATGTATGATACAACACGTGTTCAGTATCAAACATGTTCAGTTGAAACTTGTATCATACATGTATCAGATTCAGAGGTATGAAAACCGTATGATTGGCAACAGTTCCTTAAAAGTATGTATGATACAACACGTTTTCAGTATCAAACATGTTCAGTTGAAACTTGTATCATACATGTATCAGATTCAGAGGTATGAAAACTGTACGACTGGGAACAGTTCCTTATGAGTATGTATGATACAACACGTGTTCAGTATCAAACATGTTCAATTGAAACTTGTATCATACATGTATCAGATTCAGAGGTATGAAAACCGTATGATTGGCAACAGTTCCTTAAAAGTATGTATGATACAACAGGTTTTCAGTATCAAACATGTTCAATTGAAACTTGTATCATACATGTATCAGATTCAGAGGTATGAAAACTGTATGATTGGTAACAGTTCCTTAAGAGTAGGTATGAAACAACACGTGTTCAGTATCAAACATGTTCAATTGAAACTTGTATCATACATGTATCAGATTCAGAGGTATGAAAACTGTATGATAGGCAACAGTTCCTTAAAAGTATGTATGATACAACACGTGTTCAGTATCAAACATGTTCAACTGAAACTTGTATCATACATGTATCAGATTCAGAGGTATGAAAACTGTACGACTGGCAACAGTTCCTTAAGAGTATGTATGATACAACACGTGTTCAGTATCAAACATGTTCTACTGAAACTTGTATCATACATGTATCAGATTCAGAGGTATGAAAACTGTACGACTGACAACAGTTCCTTAAGAGTATGTATGATACAACACGTGTTCAGTATCAGACATGTTCATTTGAAACTTGAATCATACATGTATCAGATTCAGAGGTATGAAAACCGTATGATTTGCAACAGTTTCTTAAAAGTATGTATGATACAACACGTTTTCAGTATCAAACATGTTCAATTGAAACTTGTATCATACATGTATCAGATTCAGAGGTATGAAAACTGTACGACTGGCAACAGTTCCTTAAAAGTATGTATGATACAACACGTGTTCAGTATCAAACATGTTCAACTGAAACTTGTATCATACTCGTATCAATAAGCTCTGCTCCAGCACCAAAGTAAATGTGCATAGCATGGCAGTGGGCAGTTGTGCTTGGAGAGTGGATGAAAGTTGCTGTGCTCATGATAAGACGTGATGAATGATATGGTGAAAGATGTCAGAATCCTAGTGATATTCTGTGTACATTTACTAAAAATGTGGCCTTTACTCATTGTTTAAAACATGCCGTGTTTATTATATATGGTTTTGATTTTGTGATAGATGAATATATAAGGCATGCTCTATGTGAAAATGAAGACTAGACACATTAAAGAAAAAAAAAAAAAAATAGGACAGTGGTCAGTGTTACTTGGTAGTGACAATTATCTTTAAACTTTACTATTTATTTTATTTGTTTTGATTACTAATGTCGGTAAATATTATGATGAAGTTTTTTTCCTGGTAAGTGAACAAAAGAACTAACATATATGCGCACGGCTACTGCATGCCAAATTTTTGGTGATCGTACTAGGGTTTCCTTTGATGAAAACTAATAAATCGTAGGCTACGGGGTAGGCTACCAGTAAACTATGGTAGCATATGGTAGGTAGCCAAATGTTTTCGGCCCGAGAATGACGATAAAAGACGCAATAATTATTGTCCGTGTGGTGGTTTGTTAGGGTTGGTTGTAGTTTAGCGTAACCACTCGGGCTATACTTAGCCAGTCCCGCAAAACTCGCCAACTATGTCATCTCTGGCAGCAAAACCCGCCAGACTTCTTAGGTACAGGGGGTCCAGGGCGGTTTCACCCCCCTGCCTAGGAAGGGGCCACGGCGAGCTAGGTCAGGTTAGGTCATATTAGGTTAGCCAGTGGCCTAACAAGGCAAGTGAGAAAGTTCAGGATTCCCACCATTATTCTAGCCAACATCTTGCGCCATTTTGGCGCTAGATTTTCGGTAGAAAAATGGCGGTAAATGGGTGGTTACGCTAAACTGCAAGCGTTCCTTTTGTTGGTATCATTACGAGATAGCAGAAACACGGGTAAGCTACACTATTTCAATTGATAGAATATACTGTAAGTTCATGTAGTTGATAGGCTTATTTCAAAAAGCTCATATTAGGCATAGTATTTTGTAGGTCTCTCTCTCTCTCTCTCTCTCTCTCTCTCTCTCTCTCTCTCTCTCTCTCTTATTGCAGTATCTAAAGTTACACAGCAAATCAAGTTTTCTTTTTCATCATTTACCACATTCCAGATGACTTACCTTTAAACTTGAATTTGCGATGTATACAGGTTTTGTTGAAAGTTAAGCATTTTTGAAGTATGGAAATTTCTTAACGGGCAAACTTTCAATTTCCACTTTCACTTTTTATATTCCCCTTGTGTTCAATTGTATTTAATGTATTAACTGCGATATATCCCATTAGTGAGAGTAATAACTGACCTAAAACTGGTACAATATGCCACGAATGAAAACTAATGTGACTGTCCTTTTGAAGGAAGTAACAAGTGCCAGTAAAAAAGGGCCCCACATGAAGTACTGTTTTTGTTGCGCTGAGGTAGCGAAGAATGGCACTTGTATGGAAAAACACATTACAAACTGTAAGAAATGTGATGATGGCACAAAATATAATTATCTTACAGAGAGTAAACTACATCCCCAGAGCTGCACAGAGACAATGACAGCAGCGGAGCTACCGAGGAATTCAGATGAGCCTGATGACATCATTGACATCACAGAAACCTCTTCATCACCACCAAAGAAAGTGATAAAGTCTGCAATGATTAGCCAGTACCTCAAACCAACATCTCAAGATACAAAAAGCCAAAATCCTGCAGTATCTTCCGAACTGGAATAAAAAAAATCTCAGAAGACCAAGTCGATGTTGCTCTACATGAAACTAAAATAATGCAATACATGGACCATATATCTGAGGCTCAAAATGTAAGTATTTTATTCATAATCATATCAAGGAATACCTTATTGAACAATCGACATTTCACTTCATCATTGTTGTTCTAAAACTGCAATGTAAGTAATGAAGTAGCCTATATTATGATCATTTTTAACAATGGAAATTTTATTTCTTATTTAAACCTCTAACGTGAAAAACTTCCTTATTATTCACATGTATAGCGAAATCTTTTTTTTTTTTTTTTTTTTTACATAAAAGAAACAACTCGGACCCTGCTCGCAAAATCCATATTTGCATCGTGTTCCCCGTTGAGACTAGTAGAAAACAAGTACTGGCAAAACTTGTTTTGATTTTTTAGGCCATCATTTTACCAGAGAGAGATCAATTGTCTAACACACTGTTGGAGAATATCTATCAAGATTGTTTGGCCAATGCCAAAGAAGCTGTGGCATCATCCCAGAGTGTAGCAGTACTTTTAGATGGTTGGACCAACATTAGGTATTCATTGTTAAAGCTTACTTATATCTGAGATAGCCTTGTTAATGGATATTGGCTGTAAATTTCTTATCAGTACCATATAGATTTTTATGTTTAGCAAGTCCCCGGATTAAGACCATTATACCTATGAACAATTCGCTATTGAAAGTACTCTATAGAATAATGTTGTTACGACACTTAAAGTACTGTATAGAGTAAGGTTGTCATGACACTTCTTGTAAAGCGTTTTAAGGGTGTTTTTCTTGCTGAAAACGTCTGTCACTTACTTTTTTTTTTTTTTTTTTTTAGAAACTGTATGGTATCCGATTTCATTTAAGACAGCATAAATGCACAGCAGCATTCGTAGGGTATGTTTACTAGGTGTAAAGTCATGTTCACACGTTTGGGACACAGGGCATAGCCTCTGACAAACATTTTACGCCTTATACGAGGATTTTTTAAAAGGGGATCCTATGTACGAACATTTTCGACTTAAGAACGTTCGCAAAGAACGCATCTTGTTTGTAGCTTGGGGACTCACTTTATCATTAAATATTAAAGAGAGAATTTTTTAAATTACGAAGACTCAAATAATCCAGCTCCTAAAATTTTAATTGCAGAAATGAGGGATCATCAACATCATTGTAACAGTTCCTACTCCAGTATTTTGGAAAAGCATTTCAACAGGTGCTGAAAGTCACACACGGGAATATTTCAGCCAGATCATTAAATCGGTATTGGAAGATGTAGGCCCAGTGAAGGTGTGGGGAGTCTGCACTGACCATGCAGCAAATATGAAGAAAGCCTGGACAGTAATTCTTGATGAATTCCCCACATTCAAACACTGGCTGTCTTGCCCCTACACTTCATCTTACCCCTACACTTCATCTAATCTTCACAGATATTATGAAAGCAAAGTCTATTGAGTCAATCCAAAGAGAATGTACAAATCTTGTAAAACGTCAAGAATTCTCAAAAGCTCTCAGCCACATTAGAAAGTGTCAAAGTGAAGGAAATGCTGCCAAAACTACTCTTAAGCTTCCTGTGAAGACTAGATGGGGGTCATTCACTCACTGCAAGCATATTCAGGGCAACAAACATGCACTGCAGAAGCTGGCAATTGATGAAGAGGCTAAGAAGGGGATACACCAGAGTACAAAGAAAGTTTTACTCTCAGAAGTTTTCTGGGACAAAATTTCTGGATATCTTCAGCTACTAAAGCCTGTGGCAACTGCAATAACTATGGTTGAAGGAGACAGTCAGCATCTTTCGATTGTCATGAAGGTTTTCCATGACTTGCAAAGGTCCTTCGATAAAGCAGTTGCCAAACTGTCCAGTCCTTCGAAGTGAGGAGCCCCTTCATAAAGAAGTTGTTTCTAAGAGACGAGATTGGATTATACAAAAGGTTCACCTGTCGGCTAACTTACTGGATCCCCGCTGTAGAGGATGCCACATCAGTGATGAAGAGGCAGTTGATGCTATTGGATTGGCATATAAAGTAGCTTCCCAAATGCTTGGTATAAATGAGAAAAAAGTTTTGGGCGAAATAGCTGAATTTAGGTCAAAGGAAAATCTATTCGGCGAATCCCTCATTTGGGGGAATGGCATATGCAGCCACACACAGCTGTCAAAAGTGGCAACTGGAATTTTGAAAATGCCACCAACCAGTGCCTCTGTTGAGCGATCGTTCAGCCGTCACTCACTTATTCATTCTGCAGAACGTAACCGTTTATCAACAGACAGGGCTGCCAAACTTGTGTAGGCTATGTTGCTCATCATCTGACATTAGATGAAAGCTTCATCAAACTTCAGCTCCCCAGGCAGCTGAGGCAGGTATTCCCCTGTCACCACTAGATAAGCCATCAACATCAAGATGCTCCTCTGTGTCAAGCTTGAGAGATAAGACTGCACTCCAGTACTATTCCTCAGAAGGCTCAGATGAAGACTTGGAATCTGTGTCAGATTATTCGTTAGGTGATGATGAAATGAATCCATTGGATTCAGACAGCGTAAATTAATCTTTTTGAGATGAAAAACAATTTCAATAACTAATTTTCAAATTGTATGTTTTACTTCAATCTAAATCTAAACTGTGTATACCCTTTTTTTAAAGTTTTGTGAAAGAGTTGCAGCATTCTTTTATATAACATTTCATAAAAATTATTAGTATTATTGAAAGCAAAATATTTTTGAGTTTCTAATAGTAGCTAATGTGATTTAAACGAGCATTTTTACATGATGAAGTTTTTCCTTTTCTTTTTGTTATTTGAACTTTATTTTAAATTTTTCATGTACATATATAATTGAATGAAAGAATTATAATTTTTTTTATTAATAATGATCACATTATTTTGAAGGAAATTTTGTTTTTGTGTTGTAACTTGTAACTACAAGATCTTTCTTAATTTTTCTTTGTTACATATCCTAATATCAAAAGAAAATTGTTCTACCTCAATATATGTACAGGAATAAAAGAAGAGAAAAATCATATCAAAATAGGTAACCAAAAAAAAAATCCTTATTTCAATGATTCCTCTAATCTAGAAGGAAAGTGTGAGTCTTAAATAACATCATAAGTCCATAGTAACTATAAGTAAGGTCTTCAAAAATGGAGAAATTGGATGCAAGTAAAAAACCGAAAAAGAAAAAAACCACGAAATGAAAATACTTTTTTTTACAACTCTAGATGCAACTGAATCGTGAGTAGAACAGTGGTTGTAATAATTCCTGATCCTAAAAACTGTTACGTGTAATCGCAACCATGAAAATAGAATAAATGTGGATTTACCTAGTAATTTTTAGCTACATTCCCTATGTTGCTATGTTGGCATTTTCTCAAGAATCTTTTAGTTCATTAGTGCCAAACAAGGTAAGGGTAACTGTGCTCGCAAAAGGGTATTCAAATGATAGGCATGCTATTTTCGTTAATCACCTGACTATCATTTCGGTTTGTATTGAGTGCTGTCCGATATTGATCAAATCATTGTTCCTACTTCCTTTCTGCTAATGTGCAGTAATGAATGTACCAGCAATTCTTCAAGACAATTTCTCCTATGTCTCTCTCCCCCGTTTGTACACACACACATACACACACGCACACACACACACACACACACACACACACACACATATATATATATATATATATATATATATATATATATATATATATATATATATATAATTTTTTTATTTTCAAAGGTGGATAGAAGGGAGAGTCAGAAATGAGGAGAGGTTATTTATGGGTCCAGCCAGCGCCTGGGAGTACTATGGACTATATCGAACAGGTTCCCTCTTGCTCCAGTGACAAATATTGCACGCTCTTTGCTTCCTTTTTTACATCCATCTCACTTGAGGTACTTGCCACGTTATACCTTTGAACTCACGATACCTGTGGACATTGAAATCTTAACTTACTTCTACTTGCGGCAGAGGACCACCAATAACTTGGAATGATATCACCAGTTTTACACTTAAAATTATTTATTCATAAAATTTATGGAAGTCATCAACATCACTTTAAATAAATTTAATAACCACTGAATAGAATCGGTTATGAGATATGGATGGAATTACTCTGTGACAGTGGCATAACTGGCGGGGGTTAGGGGTTGGGGTTGGGGTTGCGTCCGGCCCCCGGGCAGCTCTGTCCGGGGTGTGGGGGGCACTCTGGCATCTTTTGAGCAGATCCGGCTGGCATAATTCTAGATTTTATAGCATATTTCTTCTGATCAGAACCCTGAACAGTATTTTATCGACTCTGCTGTTGGACATTAAGCGACTTTTGACAACGCCAACCCTGGTTTCTTTCGCCTCTTGGGTGGCGCCCGCTCGTCTCTTCTCTTCCGGCCGCGTCGACCGTTAGAACTATTCTCTGTCCGAATAAGTGTTACCAGTTGTGAGAGCAGCTTCTCCAAATTGAAACTAATCAGAAACTGTCTAAGATCAACTATGAGTCAGCTCAGATTGTCAAACCTCGCGATATTGTCAATAGAGCATGAAATTACTAATCTGTTTGACTTTGATGTTGTTATTAGCAAATTCTCTTCTAACAAAGCTCGTAGGGTTCCGTTGTAAATCTGCTGTGTTGTGTTTGTTTTAGCCTTATGAAATAAAGTACACGACTGAAATGTTAAGGCTTAAAATGCACGTTTAATTTTCACCGCTTCAGTACTTTTTAGAACTGGAATGGGCCGGCAATTTCAGAGTCCGCCCAGGGCGCCACTAACACTAGTTACGCCAGTGCTGTGTGATCACTTGACAAATAATTGACGCACAAATTTTCCACAGCATTGTGAATCACCTCAAGTACTCATGAGCAATTTGATGACAAAAAATAATAAAGAGAAAAGAAGGCATAAGCATAACATATTAATCATATAAAACTGTAATAACATGAGTAATAAAAGGTCACACAATAATCGAAATAACAGAAATCAAAACTAAGAGGAAAAATGACATCAGTTACTCGAAGATAAAAAGCCAATGACATTTTCCACACATTAAATTCAAACAACGCATAACACAAATAAACGCTGTTTATTTCTCTGAATGAGAATCAATGAAAGCAAGAAATAGTCTACTGAAAATTTCACTTGAAAGGGTAATGGTGAGTCTAATGTTTTTTCATTGTTTCGACACCATTCGGGTATGGAGAATCAGGAAATGCCGGGTGACACCTTGTCACCATTGGGGAATTTTTTTAAACGACCGAAAATAAAATCATCGTTTTGGGCACAATTTTTATATTGGCTCCAATATCATGTAATATTTTTTTTATGAAATGTGCTTATCAGACAGCTCATAAACATTCAGAATGTGCCCGATATGCGTTAGAAATTATAATAATGAATTCAGTAATTCACAGAATTACAGATTATAATAATTTTTCTTTTTCAGATTTTAAGATAAGGTGAAATTTTAGTATAAGGATTACTTTTAAGAACTTGAGATAAAGGTGGGTTTATCAGTCTTTTTATGAATTATCAGTTGTCTGTTCTTTAGTTTAAATATTAGCTTATTGTTAAATATATCGCTGATATAGGCTAAGTTTGTTCATTTTCCTCTGTTGTAACTTATTTCGTATATCAGCTAGTGAATTACCACCATTCAATTTTTCATAAGTAAGAAATTTCAGAGCAAAATAAAATTCTTTCCAGGGTGATGGATTGTTTTTTTAAAGATCATCCCTTTTGTAAAGGCACTTAAACTGATATGGAGGAAACATCAACAAATAGAATTATCAAAGCAAGTAGAAAGAGAGGTGATGAATTGTATCAAAGCTTGGATCCAGATGCAACAGTGGAATCTCACAAAGACTGCATATCGATTTATACATCTTCTCTGCAAAGGAACAAAGCATTTCATATTTAAAGAACATTGTATATTTTGTGGATATGACTGTCGAATTACACCTGATCCGCACCATCCTGCAAGGTGGGACAAGGCAGCATTATGCCGCACATCAGACGTGGTGATACAGAGAAAACTTTTAAAGAAGGAATATTAAATGTTTGTAAATTGCGTAGGTGAAGCAACAGCAGATCTTCATGCTGCAGATGGGGGATACCACCGAAAATGCTATCAAAAGTTCGTTAAACCAAAATACTGTAAAACAGAGAGCTCTTCTTCATATATGACTGACATGGATAATACTGCTGCACTACATGCTTGTATAACTGAAATGAAAAGAGGTTATTCCCAGATATGGAATTCAGTTAATCTTCATCAAGTTTATATTGCCCATGGTGGAAAGCTTCAGCGTCGTCAGTTTATGAACTCCATTATGGATATTTTAGAAAATGAGTACATAGTGCTGTCTGTATATAGTTGCGCTAGTATTATTATTCATAAATCATCTGCAAGTCATCTCATAAAACTGTCAAAAGATGAAGACAATAATGATGTTCAAACAGCTGTAAAAACTATTGCTTCCACCACTGTAAATGAATGCAAAGAGAATATACCAGATAAAGATTGCTACAAAAGCCGTCTCAATAATGATATAGCCTCAGCACCAGTCAGTGAAACCTTGTATTGTGTGCTACAAAATATATCTAAAAAATTAGATAAAGATGCACTGCCTCCAATAATGATAGGAAACATCATCATCAGCATTGTTACAAACACATATACTCCACTGTAGGTGGCCCTTGGGGTATTGCTGTGCACTCCTTCTATGATTGATCCAATGGCTAATTTCAAGGTCTGTGCACCATACCATGAAGTTATAAGCTTCAAAGCACCTGCTGATGCTGTAACTGCCAAAAATAATTCTGAGGAGGGTTTATTCAATGAAACTGATGGCCTGATACAATTCATGTCATAATTTCGATGCTAATGCTAATTCACCAAATGGTCTAAAGACTACTCATGCTATTGCACTTCTAGCTGAATTATTGCTCACACATACAGGAAAGACTTGATAAGAGTGATGTATATCTTATTTTTGATTGATACAATGAAGACAGTATCAAAAAGGCGTGCAAGAGAGTCAAGAGCCAAGTCAAGTAGTAGAAAACACAAACTTAGTAGGGTCAGCCCTCTCCCTACTCAAAGTGTGACTCTCTCTGTCACCAAAAACAAAATTTAGATCATTCAATACATTATTCAGAGACTGATAGAGAAAGCTGTAGAAAGAATTCACAAAAATAAGCTAGTGTCACTGGGCCTTCTCCAATCCCCACTCTTATTTAAAATGGTCAAGAGGAACCACATGAGGACCTTCACAGCACTCAAGAAGAAACTGTCATAATAATCCACCAGCTCCTCTATTTCATAAAGGCTGGAGTTGATAATATCATCATAATATGTGCTGATACAGATGTTTTTGTACTTTTAAGGCATCGTGCTTACCCCATACAAAAATGGGAAAAAAGCACGTTAAAAGAAGAAGAAGAAGAAGATTACATCATTACCACAAGCATAACCTAAACTGTACAGTGATGATGGAAGCTACTTCTGGGGGACGTAGTCAAGTAAACATCATAGCTACTGTTGAAAAACACCATCCCATAGTTTCAAACATTTTAGTAGCACATGCTTTATCTGGTTGTGACACAACATCACAACTACATCGAATAGGAGAGGCAACTGTGGTAAATGTTTAAGGCAGAGTTACCAGATTACTGAGCTTGGTGATATCAATGCAAACCTGTCAGATGTAATACAACAAGCAACTGCATTTATATCACGCTGCAACGGCATAGTGTCAAAAGCCTCTGACACTATGTCTAACATTAGGTTTGTAGTACGCAGAAAAAATGTTCTACCAATAAAGTTGTAGGAGCTCCCCAGTTAAAGACACTGCCTCCAATAGCAGCCGCATTATTAGACTATGGGTGGGAATTTGACCCTACGCATACTTTTCTAGTCCCGGTTACCACACCCGAAGGAGTATCATGTGCTCCAGAATATATTCTGCAGCTTATTAAATGTGCTTGTGCTATTGAGGGGAGTACATGTGGAAGTACAAATTTCAGTTGTGTGAAGGCATCTCTAGCATGTACGTTGTTTCATCAATGTAAAAGTCCAGTAGTGTTTGAACCGATTCACTAAACTGATGAAAGATAGAAGTGAAGAAGAAGAAGAAGAAGAAGAAGAAGAAGAAGAAATAAATGAAGAAGCGGCTATTCTTAGAAACATTTTAAATGATAGCTCGCTAAATGCAGTACCAATCTTTCACAAATTGTGCGGTGTAATAATGACAACTATTCACATCTTTCACTGATTTTTCACGATTTTTTTTTATTATTAGTAATTTTCTTCTCAATGCTGGCCATGTTTTTTCCAAATAACAATAAATAAAACTATTTATCTGTTCGAAAGAAGAAATTAATAAAAATGTCAGGAGGAAGTATAAACTTGTACAGATTTTTTGTCCCGTAAACACCTAAAATTTAATTAATGCATAGATAATTTTCCCCAAAGGTGACAGGGTGTCACCCGTCAGTTTTTAGTGGTTATACCCTATAGGATTAGAAAATGTAAAAAAAAAAAAAAAAAAAAAAAAAAAAAAAAAGGATTCTCAACATTACCACTTCATGTGGAATTTTCAGTAGACTAAAAAGGATCTTTACAACATCAACGAAGTATTGAATATGAAACTCACGAGTTCTCAATCTAACTAGAAAGAACACGAACAAGATACTCAACAGAGTTTACACATGACGAGACTAGGAACGTTTACTTTACACGCCAGCCGAATGGCTATCTTAAGCAAATATGCACTTTACTCTGTGTGCTCTGAAAGAAGTGTTCTTTGACATACTACTTCTCTAATTATTTACAAGGAAGCAGCCAACGAATACCTGGTTACGAGTCTTGCGTTTAATCACACAAAAAAGGATAAAGGAAAACTCAGACAAGGGACTCAACAAAATAGAACTACCTATCCAACCTTGTACCGAAAATAGTCT
>NC_089749.1:40378238-40383238 GCF_040412425.1 Macrobrachium rosenbergii | reverse complement strand
TATATAAATATACATACATATATGTATACACATACGCATACACATATATACATACATACACAAACACACACACACACACACACACACATATATATATATATATATATATATATATAATATAATATTCTTTATTTCATCTTAGGGCCATATGCATGGAATATACAAAGTAGGGACAATACAACACATATTATCTAGGCACATGAGATAAAATGATAAAAATGATAATCGGAAATATCCACAGTTGCTGAAGCAGTAGTAAAAATAGTATTCATAATGATGGTAATGACAGTAATAATATTGAGAATAATAGTAAAAATATTAAAAGTTATAACAATTAAAAAACAAATTGCATGCAATTAATTTCCAGCTAAGGACCTTAGGTGGTTACAGAAGTCAGGTCTAGAGGGCTAAGTATGGAAAGTGAAACAAGCAACTCTCAATAATAATAATAATAATAATAATAATAATAATAATAATAATAATAATAATAATAATAATAATAATATAGACTCTGCAGATGACACTTAATAGCTGTAAAACTAGAGAATAAGTATACACAGCAACTCAGGCCAACCCTTTGTGAAGAAGATAACGTCACTTACGGAACAGACGCCTCATTGTCCCATCTTTCACACATTTTAGATCTTCTTGCCGCACTGCTTAGGATGCATTGGATAGGCGAATTGTGGCTGTTTCCCAGTCGGGTGATCAGAATGGACATTGTTCGCCTAACAATGATCTTTAAATTATCCAGGCAGTTTTCTTTGGACATCTGCGTGGCGGAGTGGTAGCGGAGGAGTGTTGGTGAGGCGTCTCAGATGTCATTGTGAATAACGGTGATACGTCTCATGGCCTCTCGGGCATAGTTCGTCCAAAGGGAACACCCAAGGCCAAGAGAGACAAGCTCTGCCCAACTGGGTGGAGTTGCCTCCCACCTGGGGTAACTACGTAGGCGATGACGTATCTTAGAGGTACCTGCTCATTACGGCAATTCACCTGCTGATGCAGTAAGGAGGTAGACAAAGCTCCGCCTACATGGGGGATTTGGGGCGAAGTGATTAGGCCTTTTCTTTCTCTTGGCTTGGGAACACCCATATATACTGCAGCAGTTATGTGTCATGGTAACAAAAGGCAAACCTCCTTGTAATCATGTTGCCAGTTGCACATAGTCTACGGCTCCTCTGTTCTATGGCTGCCGTATCTTTTAGGTCGCCTATGATGACGTGGCCCAAATACGGAAATTCATGCACGAATTCCAGAAGATGATCTCCGAGGAAAATTTGTGGTTCTGCAATATGCGTAAGCGATCTCGAGAGCAGCGACACGCACTGGGTCTTGGTTTCGTTGTCTAGGATATCAAATTCCTCTGCATATCTGCGGCAACTGTCGACTACTATGAGATTCAGAGCCTTTGTCCCGGTGTTTTTCCGGAATAACTTTTTGTCTGTGCATTTGACAAAGATATTACGTAGCCATAGTATACGTTACATCCCTGTCTAATTTTCGGCAGCATTCTTTATTACTTATATTAGAAAAAAGTATACTCACGAGAGTAAAATAAAGCAGCCGAAGCCAGTGGCGGAACACTCTAATGTATGGGTTCAAAGTTACACGTGGCGTAAACATATGACGTCCCGACTCCTCCCATAAGGTGATGACGACAAACAGCTGTCTCTGAAATTCTGAAAGAATATTCGTACCTTGTCAAGGCTTCAAGAATGGCGGCTATGATAAGTCATTGTCCCTGTGGTTGCAGGACAGCTTTTGTAATTCGACTTGTACAATTGTGAGGAGGCCCGTGGCAAACTCTACGTAAGCTTGAACAGGTAAATGAATAATAGGAGCCCTTTCTTGGGTAAGGAGTACACCCGGACATCCAAGGCTACCAATTTTCGTCATTTGTTGACTTCCATAAGGTGCAGAAAGATAATCATACAATGCTCTATAAGGCAATAATTTCTTGGTAAAATATAACTTGCCCCCAACATGAAAAACTTGCTTTGCAAAAAAAAAAAAAAAAAAAAAAGTCATGGGTTATAATACATCACTGAATGACCTCTATGGTATACCAGTGCTTGGGCTTAGCCCGAAATGCCATAATCCACCCATTGATTATAATGTCAAGTTTCCTCCTATGTAATTATGTTAAATAAAGGATCCATGTAAGGACATGTCACTTCATATGATCGCTCCTGTCCTCTTAGTGGCAGAGTACAACAATGGCTGAATTGTAACATTGCAATGAAAGTTGTTTTCATATTCCACAGAGTATTACTGGCATGGTAGTTCGATGTTGGTAGGGTTTTTTCTTCAAGGATTCTAGCACTCGACCTCATGGCATAAATCCTATATACTACTACTACTACTACTACCACTATTACAAAGTGTAAACAAGGGGTATTGGTTGTATTTCACTGTTGCCAGAGGTTGAGACTTTTTCACGAATAGTCAATTATCCATCGAGAAGGAGGCAAGTTAATGACGTCATAAGTTACGTCATTATATCTTCGAAAGACATTCCTCTGAGTTTGCTGGCGATGTCTACAAGAAGTCGGTGTTGCTCTTATAACTACCAGAGTTATGCAACTTTCGTAATACAGAATACAGTAAAAAAATTAGGTAGGAATGTAAGATACCCTGTGACAAAGTGTCATCTTTGTCAGGTACGTTGATCAAATTTTATTCTGGAAAAACTCCGGGACACCGGCTGTGAATCTCAAATCAGATGCATATCGTCAGCGTAACAGAGGTTAGAAACTTACTACGTTAGAATCTATCATATTAAAAACTACCATTCCCTCGTTAAACACCAGACACCCTCTACGCAGCTATTCATAGCATATATAACTGGACGTTTGTTTCTATTTTGGTCTTCACTTCAAATTTTACTTACCCTCTTTCTTTTTTTTAGATGTTTTAGTTTCTTTTTAACTCAGTTTACGTGGGTTATGTCCATCTTGGTAGTGATTTTTAAGTTTTTTCCTTTGCGTTTTTTTACGCTTTTTATAAGATTTTAAGTGATTTTGTAAATTGCGGCCTTGATGATGCAATGAGATATTGCGAAACGCCGTCGGCAAAATAAACTGTTGTTTTAATACACGTGCTGCCTTTTCCTGGATGCCCCCTTGATAGCTACTATGAAAGCTTGCAGCTATGTGACCTGTTTTCATCACTGGGACACACTCAAGGCATTGACACAATAGATATTGGAAGCTTCTTTTTCGTCGTCTTGTTTCTGCTACCTATCAGACTGCGAAGAGTGGACAGCTTTCATGCTCTCATTAGGACGAGATATGCCCCCCCCCTCTATTCTGCACGTGTTGTCAGCTGGAAAAATCCTCCATCAACTTGAGAAAACTTAATTAGATCTTCGATTTCTTCAGTATTGTCAACTTAATAGAACTACTCTCAAATTCATACGTTTTAAATGACATAAATTATCCTTGTATAGTTCTAAATTTTACCATGAGGCACTTGAAATAGAGATTAATTTTAAATATAATAACATCAAGAAACACAGGTACTAGTTGCTGCCTATAAATCTACTGTATACAGTGCACGATCATTTATTGATCAGATTATTTTTACTCATCTTTATTATAAATCCTTAAGTTCTTCTGTACAGAACGTTGAGTGCATACACAGTAGGAAGTTACTTCGTCTGGGTGTTTTGATACCTCCTTTTAATAACGAGATCAAATCTGCTTTTACCTTTTCCAATCGTGTGTTGTCCAAGGAAGAAGAGTTCCTCTTATCTTTGGGTCTGGACTTCTGCTTGCCATGCTATCTACCTAGTTATCACAAATTTTTTCTCCCACTTGAAATGCTTTTTCTGAGAATTACGAATCTCTATCTCAACGCTAGTATAGAACACTTAAGATCCCAAATTTCAGCTCTAGCTCACCGAACATTTTATAATCCCAGGACAATTAGCGAAGGACGAATTTACAGTATAATCATCACTCGTCCCGATAAAGGGAAGGGAACTGCTATACTAGATAGACAGGAATATGTTAGTAAGATGAATGCCATTTTAAATGACTTAACCAATTTTCAGAAGGTTGTTATTCCTAATTTACAATATATTATTAAGACTGATGATAAAATAAATAGATTTTTAGGACAGCTTAAACAGAAGGGTTTTATTGATGATATCACATTTCAAAATCTATGGAACCACGTATGAACTTCCGAAAATCCACAAAGGTGTTCTACTTAGACCCATCCTATCCTCCATTAACACTCCTGCTTTTAAGTTGGCCAAATTCTTAGTACCTCTACTGACCCTCTTGCCAAGAAAGAATTTACCATAGAAAACTCTAATGAGTTAAAAAACGAGAGTGAAGATAGGATTCAGACCTACGGTATACATGGCCAATTTTCATGTCGAGTCTTTGTTCATCAATGTACCTGTGGAGAGAGTATTAACGTTATTTTAAGCAAGTTCTTTCCCAGTGATGACTCCGTTTTTAACAATTTTAGCAGACCACTTATTAAGCACTTTCAAGACCTGGCCGTATTGGACACAACCTTAATTTTTAACGATTGTTCTTTCAGGCAAGCAGAAGGGTTTTGGCCCCACATTTGCCAACATCTTTATGAACTCCCCCTGGAGGTGTCCTTTTTACACCAGTGTCCTTCTACCTATCAAGCTTTATTTTATAGACGTTACGTGGATGGCACGTTTGCCCTTTTTAAGTCTGATTTTAATCCTGACTTGTTTCTTAATTTCACTGATACCCAACATCCAAATATTAATTTCACAGTAGAAAAAGAGAAGCCTAAAACACCCTTTTAGATGTACAAGTTTTCAGAGATAATGTTGGGTTTCACGCCAGTATTTTCAGGTAAAAGTACTTTTACAGGTTTAGGGATTAATCTTTATAGTTCTGTTATTTCAGTTTTAAATTAAATTCTATGTCCACTCTCCTCCACAGGGCTTTTTCCTTGATTTCTTCTTGGAGCGCTTTCCACCAAGAAATGAATTTCCTCGTACAATT